>NC_133387.1:127465352-127765352 GCF_047511655.1 Castor canadensis | reverse complement strand
TTACATAAAGCCTGTAGCATTTGAAATACTTATGGAAATCAAAATGTTACACTCTGACCTTGGGCATTTAAACTTCGTCATTTTTAAAGCTATTGTTGGCATTTTCTCCTTTGTTCTAAGAAAATTACCGTGGTTAGTTATAATAGCTGAATGAATAATTACTGGGGGAAGAAAAGAAATATGTAATAGTGCTGAAATGATTCTTGAGCCTACATCCTACTAAACAGAGTTTTAATTCTGTTTGAAGTCCAGCATCGTGACTAAAGGCATTATCTCACTCTGCCTGCCTTCCCTACGTACCTGGCAATAAAAGCGATGGCTTTGGCTCTCACAGACTCTTCGCCTCGACTCACCTTTGTGTCTGGAGAAACTCCGCTAAGAGCCTGACGAAGGGAAAACTTCTGGAGAAGTCTGACTTTAGGTTGATCCATTGTCTATGATGTCAGCACATATGGTTTCAAGCATATTAGGCTATAATGCTCCTTATTAAGCTTTTCTCTGAAGTTTTAAACGTCCTCAGGCTTTTAACACTCTTTCCCACTAATGATAACAGAAGTCAGGAAAGATGGCCATACCTTCTACTGTTAGCTATGCAATAAACTTATATAGTCAGACAAGAATCAGAATTGCAGTTTTAGTAATTTTAAATTATATATTATAATCACATTTATTCTTTGGAATTATTAAAATTACAATTTTTTTCAAATCAAGTAACCTGAAAAATTGAAAACTAGTGGAACTTAAATTTAATTTTTAAATAAATTAGTAGTTAGGGAATAAACATGACTCTTTAAAAAAAAGAAAATCTTTGTATAAGACAATACAAATAAATGAATAAGTGAGTGCCAGAAGGAACATTACATTAAGCTGAGTGTATCTTTGTAACTTGGAACTGATTGATTGACTTTCATTTATAAATTCTCCAGTATTTCCAGACACATTAAAAGAGAGTTCTGAGCTTTACTAACTCAGATCAAAGAGAAACAGGCAAAACCCATTGTACACTGTTACAATGTACTTATTACTTGAAATAGAGAAAATTCTAGATGTTGAGGGCGGGCACACACACATTGTATCTGAGCCACATGTCATATATTAGCTTCTTAGGTAAGAGATACACAAAATGCAAAAATGTTGCAATCTTTGTTTTCACAAATCTGCAAAGGTTAAATCTTCCACATTTGCAACCAGATACTTGCAGGATTCACAACTCCTTTAAATACTAGTTGGATTTAACCATAATAAGAATATAAATACAAGAAGACATTCCTAAGGGGAATACAATTTTTTTAAAATTTCCATATTTGCTACAATAAATGTTATGCCTAGAAATTTTATAGCTAACAGAAACACAGAAAATACTATACCCAGAGCTAGAAAACTGTTGCAGTACAAAGCAAGTCTGATATATTGCCTTCCAAATGCATGGCATATCCCTGCTAAAGTTGTAAATTACGCTTGCAAATGAGACCACAAACAAAATTTTGCTCAAGGCATGAATCATAAATTCAAACAATAATCATCCCCTACGTGACGCACAACTACTCTGCACACTTCTTAGGCACTGCTTCCTAAATACGGAGATGAAAGTAGGTCACGGAAATTTACCATCTTTTTCTCATGAAGCATGTGGTGATATTGGGTGGCACTGCCTTATTTAAAATTGCACAAACCTTTTAAATATTAAAAAATCTGTTTTTGCAGTTCTGGGTCCATAAGTACATGGATGTTTAACCTGATAACAGCACTGTATCATCAAAACTACAGCGATTCAGTGAGGGAAAGCAAATGATTCGGCATAGTAACCTGCTAAGTGCAATTCTGACGTGTTTTCATATTGAAAATAAAAGGATATTTAGCAGATGTTAAATGACATGTTTAATTTATTTGGTAAATCTGATGGTTTAACATTGCTTGCACATGTCTACAAACTCCAACCTTTTATACTTCTATAATTTCTAAAAGACTAATTCATTGAAAACCTTCCTAAGTATGAAGCTTAAGAAGGCTGGTCTTTAATTAATCTGTTCAAATCATAGAAAAAAATTCATGGAACTAAATCACTTACATGGCATTCTGAGAGTTACTGTGGAAAAACACACCATTTGTGTAGAATGTAGATTTTGAATGTTGACATAATGACTTTTATTTATGGACCATAAGAATGACCAAGAGTATGTTGCTAAAAGGTCTAAAAGGTCCTTAGGTGTCATGATTGTCCTATTCTCTCAGCAATTGGTATCAATAATAACAACCGTAACAGTATTGATTAAGTGCTTAATGACACACTAGGAAATGTGCTAGGCGCTCTCTATGAATCATCCCATTTAATGGCTACAAAACACTCTTTAAAGAAAACACTATGTTTATATCTGTTTTACAGATCATGCAACTGAGGCTTTACAGAAGTAAAGCCCTATCTATGTATGGGAAGGCCACTCCTCACTAGGCATGGGGCATTCAAAGCTGGGTTGAGGACAGTCTATTTCCTGAACACACCAATAATATAGTCACTGAAACTTCCTATCAGTAAGTAAAGCAATAGGAACACATGACTTGTGATGTGTTTCAAGCCTGTTCAGTTGAAATCAAACCATTTATGGATAGTTGCATGCATCTAATAAGCTGGCACAATGATTTACAAAACGCAATCATTCAAAAAGTATTTATTGGTACCAAAATATGCACCATTCTCCTAAATGGCCTTAATTCACTGGTAAACAAAATGGAAGTCCCTCTGCTCTCCAGGGTATTTTATACGGTGGGAAAATCAAGCAAACATGTTTAAAGTCTGGAAAAATAATTAAAATTCAAGTTGAATGGAGAAAAATAGAGTTTGGACATGTGGTCAGAAGATGTTTCTGAGTAGATGAGATTTCAGCTGAGATCTGAAGGACATGAAGAGGGATTTCTAGTCTACAGGAAATGTCACAAGCAAAGGGCCTGACAGTGGATGGATAAACCTATAAGCCTGCACATCAGAAGCTGGTGCACAGTGAGATGGGGAGTGCAAATGAAATTCTTTGTTTCCACACTTCCCTCCCCTCACATTTTCTCCATCGCCAACACCAGTGCCACCTCAACCTTGCTGTCCAAGCCAAAGGCATAGGAGCTCTACTCAATTCATCTTGGTCGTCCCATCCCACATCCCACCAATCAACAAGTCCTGTGAGCCTGGACACATTATCCTCAATCTGCCCACCCCTTCTACTCTCCATCCCAGACCAACTTATAAACAAACATCTGGGGGCCCCTGCTATAGCTTCCTAACTGGACCACTGTCTTCCCCTCCACCTCCTTCAATTCCACTCTCCTCACAGCAGCCGGAGGCATCTTCTGAAAATGTAGAGCAAGCCTATATAAAGCCCTGCAAAAGTTCCTTTCGCACTTTCTTCTGGTCTCTACATGATGGGTTTCATCTTGTCTTTCAAATTTTCACTTAAATGCCACCTTCCAAATGAGGCCTCCCTTTTGGCTCAATCCAATTGGGACTCACATTTACTCCTTTTAATCTCTGTTTATGGTGTATCTTCATCTCCTGAAACACATCCCCACCCCCACTAGGGGGAATCTAATTTATCTTAATCACTGCAATCCCATCGCTCAGAATGGTGCCCAGTCCATAGCAGACACTCAGTTCAATTGGAAGGGTTGAAGAGGTATGCAGAAGTCAAATCATTCACGGCACTCTCGGCCACAGTAAGTTGGGATTTTTATGCCAAATTCAAATGAGAACCTTTTGGGGGAATTCTGGGCAGGAGGACAAAAATACCATGCTGGCTGTTGCCATGTGGTAAATAGACTGAAGAAGAGAAAGAGCAGAAGCAAGAAGAGGGAGTAGGAGGCCAGTGTAGAAACTCACATGAGAGATGGTTTTGGCTTGGGGCAAGATGGCAGTACTGGTGACAGAGGAGACATGGATGGATTTGTAACATAATTTCAACTTGCTGATGGATTCAATTTGGAGAGGAAGGAAAGTGAGAAGTTAAAAATTATTTCTAGGGTTTTTTTTTTTTTCCTGAGATGGTGAGGAGGGAGGAGTTAAAGGAAGATAGACCTGGAGGTGGCACAGTGAATTCAAACTGGATGTACTTAATCACCCTGAGTCATACCTCATTTTCCGGCATCACGCTTGGGTCTGTTTCAGGCCTGGTATTTCTCTCTAGAGGGGCAATTTGAGGAAAAGGTCAATCTATTAACAGAAACAAATATCTCTTTAGCAGATATCCTGCTTTGATTAAAGAGCAGCTCTGTAAAAAGCAAATCACAGCCCCTGAAGGATGATGAACACTTTGTTCCTCATTTTTTATGCCAGTTTTCTAAAGACGCCAAAAACAATTTTGTCAAGGAATTTCCAGCCCTAAATATAACATAAGGAAGAGTGTGTGGATTGATAAGGCTTTTGCACTGCATTTAATTGAAGGATGCTGCTGCTGTAGGTTTTTGCTCTTCCATTCCCACCTCACAGCCCCTCTCTGTGCAATCTGTAGCCATGAGGAGGGTGGGGCAGGGAGGAGGAGGAGCGGTTGCATCGCCGTTTCTGAGGGAGCCTGCATGAGCCAGCCACAGGATGGGAGCTGGAGGATGAGGCCTATGTAGGAATGGAAGAATGACAGAGATTGTGGAAGGAGCTGCGGTAAAGAAGCACCAAGACTTCCTTCACTCCAGAAAGTACCTGGAGCGTTTCTTGGCTCTAAAATGAAATGAGATGGTATATTTCAGAAGGTTTCCTAGTCAACTTGATTTTTTTAAAGTACGGGTTTTGAACTCAGGGCCTCACACTGGCTAGGCAAGTTCTCTACCCCTTGAACCAATCCACCAGTCCTTTGTGTGTTGGCTATTTTTGAGAGAGGACCTCACTTTATGTCTGCTTGACCTGGACCATGATCCAGTGATAACGGCTTCTCTCCTCCACTCTACTGGGTCTGCTCATCCTGTAGGGATTCTAAGTTTCTTGGGGTACAAAGACATACGAAGGCTAGATTCACTCCAAACGGTACTGAGTCCCTTCCTGTAGTGCCTGGAAAACATGTCAATAGGCTGAATCCTCCTTTGGCCTCTATTTTGGAACAGATCTGGCTCTCCAGTATGCAGAGTCAGTATTTGGACTTTAAGAGTCAGTTTGGACTTTAAGCCACCAGCCCAAAGCACCATTTGATCATAGACTGCCTAGCAAATGACATTCAGGAATGGAGGACATGTGTCCAAACATTCTACGGGGCACTCTCTCTGTTCCTTCTTGTTTCCTCTGTTTCTACCTCTCTATCCCTTGTCCTTCACTCAGGAAGAAATCCTTCACCCTACTTCTTTTCTCTCTGTTGGGGTTAATATCCCATCAGAATGAGACTGTCAGCAAGGACACCAGAGTTAGCAAGCTGTCATTTATTTGCCTGCTCTTAAGAGCAAATCCTCAACCTAGAACCTCTTTTCCCTGTAAAGAGGAAATGATTTTACTCCTCCTGATAACTCAGTCATTTTTAGAATAGTTTAGTTGCTTATCATTCTTTTTAACATTGAATCAGTAATTGTACACCAAAGGACAGATGCATTCATGCCTCAGTATAAACACTGGCCTCTATCCTACTCCTTTTGTCACATGACTTCCTAAATCTATAGTCTTGTCACTTTATCTCCTGTGACATGGCCAAGCAAGATCGACTCTCTCGACAGTGATGATTTGAAGTGTCAGGAGATCCTCTGAAAGGCAGTTCACAAGCCCAGCGCAGGAGGTTTTAATCCTAAACCAAATAAAATTAGAAGAAACTGCTACGAATACTAAACTGATTCATTTTTCAAATGGTACACAAAAAGTTCTAGGATACTGAGTCAGTGTCCTTAAGCCCTTCTAGGAAAGGAGACCCCATTTCTAAAAATTTGCTCTCTCCAAAAATAAATAAATAAATTTTTTCGATGGCCCAAACAACATATGCACATATGAATAAATAAAAACAGTAAATAAATAAATAAATAAAGTGGTTCTTGTTCCCCACGTCAATTAAATTATTTATTTATTTGTGGTGAAGATCTTTAGGCATTTGATAAAGCTGAAAATGGAAATACAACTGCATGATTGAATAAAAGCCAGCAAGTAGAAAAGCCCACCTGTAGAAGTGATGCCATCCGCTGGTAGAATGTACTCAAAGAGACATCCCCACGACCTGTTAGGACTAAAGCAAGCCCCCCATTCCAAAGTAGATTTTACTGTAATTTAGACACCATTCATATTAAACACAGCTTTCTATGGCTTTTGAAAATTTGTACTAAATTCACACTTCAAGACTGCCTGAGACCTTATTTGCAGGAGCAAATATTTTTATAGGCTATATGTAAACCCTTATATACAGAGAGTGGTAAAGAAAAGCGCAAACCAAAAAACAAGAAAGAGATGTTTAATCAATCTTTTTATTTAGTTTTACCAATCAACATGAAAAATGTAAGCTTAAAATTACATGCCATATGTAAATGAAATGGAGGAATAAAAGTCAGTAGGAACTGAGCATCAGAAGTTGAGGTCTGAAGCACACAGGCCTGGTAAGCCTAGCAGGCGCAGTTTTTCTGCCTCTCGTAACCTCATTACTGTGTACCACCCTGCTTTGCTAATGTTTCAGACCCCTTTTTTCTGTTAAACTGAGCTATGAAAAACTTCTGTGAGCTGTGTTGCTATTTCTATTTTACAAATAAGACACTGAGGTGAAGCATGGTATGAAGACATCCCACTCCACCCTGCCCAGTAGGAATCAGTAAGCCTTGGGGTTCATAGTCACACAGCATCCAAAAGCCATCGCACACTCTGAGGACCAGAGTGTAGACTCAAGACAAAATGCTCATATAGACAAAGTATGATTCTAGCAACTTCAAATTTCTTTTTTATTTTTTTAAAGAAAAATCCATCAATAACCAGTTTATGTGGATTTCTTCCTCTTCCTCTTGTTGCTTTTCTGCTGCACTGCGTCAAACAACTTTGCCCACAAAGACGAGCTGTTTTGCAACACCACATAAGCATTTGTTTAAATGCAGGTGTAGTTTTCAAATGCTTAGGAAGACTTTCTTTTTGTTGTCCTTAGCCCATTTTCAAAATAAGTCTCACGTTCAAAAGTTATTAGATTTGTGAATACAAAGAATCTGACAATAACCCCATAGATGAGTACTGATTAGTTAGAGAGCAGTAGAGAAGGAATAAAGAACAGGAAGAGACAGCGAGCTAACTGGCAGCCTTGGCTGAACTCTTAGAGGTAAGATTCCACCTGCTATAAAAGACTTGAAACACATGGCATTGCTCCTTTTCTGAAGATGTATAAAATCGCATTGGAAGAAAAAGGGGACACTTGTAAAGACAAAACAAAACTTGAAATGTTCAAAAGCAAAAAAAAAAATCAAGAATGAAAAAAGTATAACTAGTTAATCCTCACAATGTGATAGCAAAATAGAACAAGTGGACAGATGACCTCAGGCAAGCTATTCATCCATTGATTCTTACTTTCTTTGTGGACAAAATGATAACAAAGCTAGCAATCTTTACCACAAATGCCATTTAGGTGGATTATATTAGTCACTATCATCCAAAATAAGGTCAGAGGAACTTCACCCAAGAAAGCCTTATAACTAAGATGTCAAGTGTAAACTTTAATATTTTATCTTAAAGACTTTTCCTTATCTATATCTTGGCTCTACAGAGCCCAGGAAATTTAAAGAGGATTGGCTGGATGGAGTGATGTCAAAACACTTTAAAATAGTATGAAGTAACTAAAAAATAATTATCAAATCAAGGAAATTAAAGCATAACACAGCTATCACTTACCTAGATGTTTAAAACACTTGTAAATGTATCGAAATATTTTAACCAAGAATCCACTCTAACTCCAGACAACCCACAGTAACAGCAGGCGCTCTATGTACAAAAGGCTTGACAGCCGGTCTTGTCACAGTGACAATCAACAATGTTTACGAAGCATCTATATCCTTTCCAATGCCATGATATTACCAAGTGCTCTCAAGATTTTGCACTTAACGCAAATCACATGTGTGTTTTTTCCTTCCTCTCCTCCAATTTAACAACTGATCTCCATGCCTTGTAACAGCCTGAGGTCTGGAGGCCTGGCTCATGTAAGGACTCACAACTGCTGACTCTGTAGAGTCTCCAGGGTTTCTGCAGTAGCAACATTTACATTTTCATTACTAAAACTCTCCAACCAGATAATGTCACTCCCTGCACTGTCATGCAGACCCTCTGAGTCTTCCCAATGCTTGGCGTCTGATCTTAGCCAGCCTGTTCTCATTAAATAGTTTCTCTTCACTTGCCTTGTGCAGAGCAGCTTGCAAGGCCACAGATTTGCCTTACCTTGCCTTGTGACCCATTTCTTCAGGGCTGTCCATGGCAGCAAGATTTCTGGGGGAGTGAGTCTAAGTACTGGAGTCCCTGGGTGATTGCAGCTGCACCTGTTTTATTCTTTAAGGAGTCATTAGAATTTGGCTGAGAGGAATGACAGCAGGTGAACACTGAGTTTGTGCAAGGGCAACTCAGCATGACATTTCTTCCTAAAGTGCAATGGAGTACATCCTGTAATAGAAAACTTAGCCACAACCAGCCACCTTTTAGTTTCATAATGTGGGGCCCTCCGTATCTGATCCTAAGATTTCCTCCCGTAGTCTTGATGCTTCAGGCAAACTCTGAATAATGAATGGGAGGAGCTGGGGTAGGGGGAGCTGGGGAAAGTGTCAAGAACCTTAAACCAGGAAATGAAAATAAAAAGGCTTTGCGCAGTAAGTATTGGATACAGATGTACTCAAGGCAGAAACTCTGTCCTGTAAAGTTGCCAAGAACACACCAGCTACGTACAACCTCCTAGTAGGATGGAGGACAGTGGTAGGATGATCTAATAAGCATTCTTTTACTATTGGAAACAGAGCGGTAAGTTGGGCTATCATTCTGGACCTACCTTACACCTAGGCATTTAATCAGTACCTGCTCTAGGAAGGGGCTGGGTTAGGATTTGGGGTCATGTTTTTTCTATCTAACCCTCTTTTCTTACTCACCTTACAACTATGGGTCTGGCCCTCATTCATTCTAGTTGGGTTCTTAAAATTATCTTTAATAGCTCTTTCTCCTTCCAAACCAGCTTTCTCACACTACTGTGGGGCTGACTTTTTCTAAAATATGACTTGTATCATTTCATTCTCTGGTCAAAAGCCCTTCAGTGGCTGTCCACTGCATATCCAATCAGTCCAAAGGACTCAGGCAAAAATTTAAGACCCTTTACAAAACAGGCCTTTTCTATCTGCCTTTCCCCTCTGGTTCCTCCAAGTCTGGACTCTGGGCAAAGCTCACAAGATCATAAATTACCTAGACTCTCCAAGGTAAGAAAACAGGAAATAGCCAAGAATGGCAAAGCATTCTGGGACTGTCTTCCCAACCTGGCAACTGAGGGGACACAAGAGTATCACTGTGTTGGAAGGAAAGCTACTGATGACCAGCAGAGTATACAGGAATGGATCCAGGTAGGGAAGGCCCTCTACCCTGAAGACAGTGGACATGTTAGATATTTCACACACACGACTCAACCATTTCATTCTCTGTAGAGACCACTCTCAAAAGAACCGAGCTAACACCCCCATGTCCTTAAGGACAAGGTGGTAACAGCAGTCAAACCTAGCTTCCTTTCTCTTCCTTCCTTCTACCAGTCTACTGAATATCTGAGCCATCACTTTCTCCTTCTGATAGGAAGAGCATTTTCTTTCTTTTTTTAAAATAATGGTTCCATATTACATGAGAAGACAACCTGCGGCTTCAAATATCATCCTTGTACTCTGATAGCATTGTGTGCTTTTGAAAGTGCAGGAAAGTGGATCTCTGAATTCTTAACAAACCAAAGTCTAAATTCTAAACAAAGGAGGGTGGTGGTGATTGTATGAACAATGTACACAGCCCATGTGGTGTGTATGCCATATCTCCAAAACCTTTCCCCTGAGAAATACCAGACAATTATGACTGTAATTCTCAATTCTATTTAACACTGTTTTGGAGGTCTGAGTTGGTACAAAAGGGCAAAACCAAACCTAGTTAATTAGAACTAAGAAGAAGAAATGAAGCTCTTTACCCACAGATGAAAAGGCTGAATAATCTATGTCTGCACTCTCAGAATTTGGCCAGGTCACTAGATACAAGTGTAATACACAAAAATCAGCACCATAAATTAAAGTGTTAAAGTAAAAACATCAATTTCAATAGTACCAAAAACATTTAATGCCAAGGAATAAGTGCAATAAAACATTGTGCAAGTTCTCTACAATGTATAGAGGACTTCAACAACAGAGGAACATATAGCAATTGCTGATCAAAAGACTCAGTGTTTTAGAGCTCTTAATTCTTCTGGAATTGATCTATAGAGTCAACCAAAACCAGCTAGGATGAGGTGGTGTTGTTGTTGTTTGGAGGTATGTTGTGTACATCTGTATACATGTGCATATGGATATGCAAGGTGTCAAAATATCTAAGACAGAGCTAGATATACCTCAGTGGTAGAGAGCTTGCCTAGAATGCACAAGCCTTGGGTTCCATCCTGAGCAACACACTCACACACACACACACATACACACACACACCCAAGGCCCCAAGACAATCTTGATGATGAAAGATTTATACTATTACAAACATATGTAAATTTGTTATAAAGTAACAGTATTTAAGACAGTGTTATTGGTACAACAATAACCCAAAATACCAATAGGCAAGAGGAACTAGAAATAGATTCATGCATGTGTGGCCACCTGTTATGTGACACTGGTGGCATTACAGTACACTGAGGAAAACTGTGGTCTTTGGAGTCAAGTGGAGATCCATACAGAGAAAAACTAATCTTGAGCTCTATACCACATATCTCACACTAATATTAATTCAGGATAGATTAAAGCTCTAAATTATGAAAGGGAAAGTAATAAGCTTTCAGAAGTTAGCATAGGAAATACCTTTGTGAGCTTGGAATAAGATGAAAATATCTTAAATAAGACCAAGAGTACCACCATAAAGAAAATAATTGATGATTTGGAAGAAATTAAAATTTGAAACTTATTTTCAACAAGAACAGCATTAAGAGAATGAAAGGCAAGACACAGAGTAGGAGAAAATATTCATGACACCCTAACAAAGATTTGCTTAGAATATATAAAGAATTCCTATAAAGACATCACATTTAAAAAGGTAACAGAAAATTGGGAAGGGTCTTAAGAAGAGCCTTCAAAAGAGGATATCCAAACAGAAAGTTATCATGTGAAAAGTGTTCATCTCATTGGCAGTTAGAGAAATGGAAGGTAAAATTACCATACACCATGACATGTTGGTAGGAAAGAGGGTGAGAGCTCTCTGGGATCCTTTTTATAAGGACACTAATCCTATTCATAAGGGCTCCACCCTCAGGACTTAATTACCATCACCTAAAACCATCCCATTTGGAAAGATTTCAATGTATGAATCTAGGGGACACACAAGCATTTATCCCATTGGACATGGCAGCATCTGAGAGACTCAGAGTTTGCCACCAGAGTAGCTCTGTGAAGGTGACCTTATCAACACAAATGGAAGAAGTCATTTTGACGAAAAGGATGAAGATGTCCCAGAGGAAGTGATGCCAGCAAACAACTCCACATTAAAGAAACTCTCAGAGATCTTTTGTGACATTGTGAGCTTGAAGGATAAAATGTGGGAAGCTGATCCAGACTTAAAAAGGAGTATGCCAATATACCAGTGCAAAGGAAAAGCCTACTTCTCTGTGGCAAGCTATACAAGAAGTAAAGCACTTAATATTTCATGCGTGTTAATTTTTTACATTTTGCCTTATGATTGAAACTGACAGTAAGGGAAATTTTGCTATTCTGACAAACATTTCTGAAAGTCACTAAAGAATGGTAACTTGTCTCAATCTGATGAAGATTTGTTTGCATGGCCTCAGAGGGCCCATCTCTTCTTTTTCAGATCTCAACACCCCTAGACAAAGCCACAGAACTCACTACCCTGTTCTAGACAGTCCATGTTCCAGTCAAATACTCATCACCACCATTACAAATATTTTCAAGTCTCCTAGCAGTGTTTCTGCCACACATTTTTGACTTGTTTATACCACTCCTTCTGTACTCAATGGCTTTGGCCATATTTCCTTCCTCTGTGATTTTTTCCACACTACGTTTTAAATGCACCATTCCTGAAGATGCTTCCTGGGCTCCTGATCACCAAATTAAGATGATCTCTCCCTCCCTTCTTTGAAATTTCTACCTTCTATAATAAGCACAAAATATGCTTTTTCAATTTGTTGCCACACCTTTGTTGTAAAATCATTTATGTTTGGCTTTTTGTTTGTTTGTGCAAATGCTTAAAGTGGGACATAGCTACACAACTATAAGCAACTTATCTTTGACAAAGGAGCTAAAAATATATGATGGAGAAATAGCAGCCTCTTCAACAAAAACTGCTGGGAAAACTGGTTAGCAGTCTGCAAAAAACTGAAACTAGATCCATGTATATCACCCTATACCAAGATTAACTCAAAATGGATCAAGGATCTTAATATCAGACCCCAAACTCTTAAGTTGATACAAGAAAGAGTAGGAAATACTCTGGAGTTAGTAGGTATAGGTAAGAACTTTCTCAATGAAACCCCAGCAGCACAGCAACTAAGAGATAGCATAGATAAATGGGACTTCATAAAACTAAAAAGCTTCTGTTCATCAAAAGAAATGGTCTCTAAACTGAAGAGAACACCCACAGAGTGGGAGAAAATATTTGCCAACTATACATCAGACAAAGGACTGATAACCAGAATATACAGGGAACTTAAAAAACTAAATTCTCCCAAAACTAATGAACCAATAAAGAAATGGGCAAGTGAACTAAACAGAACTTTCTCAAAAGAAGAAATTCAAATGGCCAGAAAACACATGAAAAAATGCTCACCATCTCTAGCAATAAAGGAAATGCAAATTAAAACCACGCTAAGATTCCACCTCACCCCTGTTAGAATAGCCAGCATCAGCAACACCACCAACAACAAGTGTTGGCGAGGATACAGGGAAAAAGGAACCCTCTTACACTGTTGGTGGGAATGTAGACTAGTACAACCACTCTGGAAAAAAATTTGGAGGCTACTTAAAAAGCTGGACATCGATCTACCATTTGATCCAGCAATACCACTCTTGGGGATATACCCAAAAGACTGTTACTCCAGAGGCACCTGCACACCCATGTTTATTGCGGCACTATTCACAATAGCCAAGTTATGGAAAAAGCCAAGATGCCCCAGCACTGACGAATGGATTAAGAAAATGTGGTATCTATACACAATGGAATTTTATGCAGCCATGAAGACGAACAAAATGTTATCATTCGTTGGTAAATGGATGGAATTGGAGAACATCATTCTGAGTGAGGTTAGCCTGGACCAAAAGACCAAAAGTCGTATGTTCTCCCTCATATGTGGACATTAGATCAAGGGCAAACACAACAATGGGATTGGACTTTGAGCACATGATAAAAGCGAGAGCACACAAGGGAGGGGTGAGGATAGGTAAGACACTTAAAAAACTAGCTAGCATTTGTTGCCCTTAACGCAGAGAAACTAAAGCAGATACCTTAAAGCAACTGAGGCCAATAGGAAAAGGGGAACAGGTACTAGAGAAAAGGTTAGATCAAAAAGAATTAACCTAGAAGGTAACACACACACACAGGAAATTAATGTGAGTCAATGCCCTATATAGCTATCCTTATCTCAACCAGCAAAAATCCTTGTTCCTTCCTATTATTGCTTATACTCTCTCTACAACAAAATTAGAAATAAGGGCAAAATAGTTTCTGCTGGGTATTGAGGGGGGGAGAGGGAGGGGGCGGAGTGGGTGGTAAGGGAGGGGGTGGGGGCAGGGGGGAGAAATGAACCAAGCCTTGTATGCACATATGAATAATAAAAGAAAAATGAAAATAAAATAAAGTGGGATATAGCTAAACACATGTATACAAAATAAGGGCAAAAAACAGGCAAAGGGATGGAAATCTTGTCTTTTTTTTTTAAATATGAACATCCTAAAGCATAACATTCCTGGAAAAAAGTTAAATCATATTATGACATACTTATTGGAGTACTTATAGAATACTAAATATTTCAAAAGTGTGTATGTTGAGAACAAAGCCTATGTGAACTTTATTCCTCAAGGGTGGAGGAGACACCATTGTGCATCCTGAGTATTTTAGCAGTCATTCCAACAACCTCCCAAGTGCTGTGCTCAATTGCACTTTTATACACTGACCTCGAATAAATAGTTAACTTGGGTCTGAAATTTCTTGAACCGACAGTTCTTTGTTGAAGACCTCACAAGACTTTTAATAAAAACAGCTAAAAAGCAATTGATTTTCCCCCCTGGTTGGAGTATGTATTCAAAAGAATGGTAAACAATATCTACTATGGTCTCCCTTAAGAATGCATCCTTTGATTTGTACTTTGAAGAAAAAAATACACATAAGTCAATATTTGTTTTTCTTTTTATAATAACCACACACAGGGTTTTCTGGGACAGTGGTATAATACAGCTCCTTACAGCAGATCTTCTATATGAGACACTCTCCTAAATGAATAACAATTTCAAACATCTTGGTGCCACTAGGTCCCTATTGGATAAAATGTCTCTAACCTGAGCTGTGTCCATAATGATACTTGTTTTTGCTTGTTGTTTGGGAATGGGACAATTTTCTGCTCACATTCTGATTCCATGTGATTTACCTGAACTTAGTTCTAGCTAACACATACTTGGGTCAATTTCTGACCACATCACATACAACATACCACATTCTATTGCCAGGCACTCTACACCTACTGCCACACATCCCATCTTTGATAGTGGATATCAATAGCCACTTTATTTATAATCTCATCTGCTTGGCCATGGTTTATTAGACCAAGAATGTTCAACTGTTCCAGTGTAAGCCAGAGCCCCCTTTTTGGAAATTGGATTTTGAACTGATCAGCACTCTTTTTTTTTTGAGATGTCTGGACCTGTGAAACGTAGGTTTAAAAATGTGGGAAGGAAATTTCCACCAGTCAGGAAGAATAAAACAGTCTTCAGAGAGAAAAAGTAACTTTCCATTTATTTGATTCAACTCCCTTCTAAACCCAAGTCCACTCCCTCTTCTGGGTTCCATTAGATGTCCTAGTGTCCTTTCAGTGATTTCTTCTTGCCTACTTAAGCTTACTATGGTTGTTTTCTGTTACTTGCTGCTGTGGTTCATAATAGAAACACAGAGTTTTTTAATTCAGCTGTGCAGAGACTTCATCTCTGGGATAAAAAACAACATCTCTGAGACGCTACTATTACAAAATCTCAATAGCACACAAACAGGGCAACGGATGTCCTTTAAAAGCCACAATCGGTAATGCTTACATTTGAAAATTTGCAATCTCTTCCCAGGAAGGCTTTGTTATCCTGTCCTGAGTTTGCTATGTCGGTCTGTGTTGTTAACTTGCTGCATACAAATTGATTGGCAATTCCACAAAAGCATATCAGCCTTTCACATAGCAATTAAGCCTTTTAGACCTGAAGGAGACTCTCTACCTGAGTGGGGTAAGTGGTCTCATACGCCCTAGCAGATCTTCTATATGAGACACTCTCCTAAGTGAATAACAATTTCAAACATCTTAAGAGTCTGGGCTGCCTTCCCTGGTGCCACAAGGTTCTGACTGGAGCTATTCTAACCTGAGCACTGACCGTAATGGTGCTTGTCGGCTTCCTGTCTAGTGTTATTTACCTTTAGAAATGTCTAGTTATTGATGTTTCTGAAACTTGCTATTTTCTAATTTTCTAAAATGTACTTGGTAGTCTCTCAGAGGATCTTTCTTTTCTTCATTCAATTTTTTGTGGGTTTTAAGCCCATTCTCATCATGAAATGGCACCAGGAGCAGAGCATCCAAACCAACTATGAATTTGGGGAGCTGGGCAAATAGAGCTTTATGTATAGAGTTAGAAGAGAACCAGTTTCCTAAATTTAGCAATCTAGCCCACTTTTCCTCACCACAGCCCATTCTTTCATTATTTTATTTTATTATTTTATAAAAATAAAATTTATTATGTTATTATTTATTAAAAATAATGTTTACAATCAAAGGATCCAAAATAATGATAATTTAAAAACATTTCTCCTTTACTGGAAACATGAACAGGAGGTTTTATTTCCAGCATTTGTACTTATCTCTGAAAAAGTTCTTGGATGTTAGCAAGGCATTTAACCTAAAAATATTTACTAGTTCCCAACAACATAATTTAATCTAACACCTTAAACCATCAATCAATTAGCTAATCATTTGCTGAATGGCTGGAGAACAATTAGCACAGTGATTTACTATTCCACAGTCAAGGTTAATCATTGCTTGCTTTTAATTATGACATGCTCTGTTTTATTCTAAAGTCTTCTGTCCCAATTGTAAATTAAATGTATTTGATTTTTATTTAATGTTTGGATGAAACAGAAATTTTCCCAGATAAGATATGGGCTCAGATAATCTTTGCCAAAACTGGAATTTCATTTCAAGAAACAGGATACTATTTAAATAAAAAATTGTAAGAAAAGAGTAAAATGAACCAAAATTAAGATATTGTCGAGATAATTTTCTACTAATAGCTATTAATATAAACACAATCAATCATATAATATTTGGTAAATTATTACCTATTCTGCATTTCAGTGATCACTGTGAAGTAATTTGGGATTTGTTAACATTAAGTGCAACAGCAATGTAAAATTTTGAAATCAGAAAAAAACTTTAGTGAGTAAAAAAATGGATGTATGAATTCAACTAAGCTAATGTCATCCTTCCATGTCCTATGTCAATGGAACTTTTGTCAAAGAATACCTAGTGTAGAAGAGTTGAAGTTTAAGGAAGTAAAAACAGATTGATGGACACAGAACGCTGCTGAGTGTGAACTGTCAGGTTACGAGAACGTGTTTTTAGTTTTGGAATGCAGTTTGAAAGCGCCTTTAAAAAAAAAACTCAAACATACAGTTACCATATGACTACACTTCTAGGTAGAATTACACTAATCGGTATACACCCAAGAGAACTGAAAATGTGTTTTCAAACAAAAACTTGCACATTGGCGTTCCTAGCAATATTACACACAGTAGCCGAAAGTGGAAAGAGCTCACATACCCATTGTGTTAGTCAGCTTTCTCATCACGGTGACCAAATACCTGGCAAAACAGCTTCAAGAGGAAAGACTTACGTTGGCTCACGTTTTCAGAGGGCTCCGTCCACGGATGCTTGGTGCTGTGAGCTTGTACAGAACATCATGGTGGCAGGAGTGTGTGGTGAAGAACAGCTGTTCACCTCATCATGGCAGACAGGAAGCAGAAAAGGAGATAAGAAGTGGCCAAAGACAACATTTTCCCCGAGGCCTCACCTCCTGTGATCTACTTTCTCCAGCTAGGCCTCACTTCCAAAAATTTCCAGAACCTTGCAAAATAGTGCCATCAGCTTGGGACCAAGCATTCAAAACATGAGCCTGTGACTCGTGTTTTCATATTCTAACACTTATTACAAATGGATAAACAAAATGTGCTATCTCCATACAACTGAATATTATTCAGCCATAAAAAGGATGAAATACTGATGCATGCCAAAACATGCGTGAACATTGAAGATACACTAAATGAAAGAAGGCAGACACAAAAGACCATAAAGTCCAAGATAAGCAAATTCATGAGGATAGAAAGTAGATCAGTGTTGGCCAGAGGCGTGGAAGATGGAGGAGTAGGGACTTACTGATAATGGATATGGGTTGGGGAGGGGTGAGAAACATATTTTGGAAAATAGTGCTGATGGTTATAAATCTATGTGACTATTCTAAAAGAAAAAAACATTGAACTGTGCACTTCAGCAGTGAATTTTATGTTATGTGAATCACGTAACTTAAAAATCACATAAAAAAAGGTTTCAGACACTGAAAATTAGAAAACATGACCAGTGTGTGGGATAAGAAATCACTTGACTCTGCTCATCAAATGTCATCCTAAAAGTGGCCAGAATACAGTTAATAATCTGTGTATACAGAGTAGCCCATCACAAAATGCCTACCAGGCACAAGTGACACTTCCAGGGGGAATGAGAACCACACTGGGAAGGCTCCTGAGGACCCCAGGGCAAAAGGGTGCCATGTTAGGCTTTCAATACACACAGCAAAAATAGTGCTATCCTTCAGAAGTATCTTCAGGACTTTGGATTCTAAATCCTTAGAAAACCACTACAAGAGACATATGAATTTAGAAAAGCTTGCAGAAAATGAAACAAAGTATCCATCTAAATTTGCTTTTAGTCTAGTAACCACTAAGTTTTCTTTCAGCAGCTGTGACCTTTATGTTTTTATTTGTGAACCTTGTGTTAGTGCTAATGCCAGTCTTTCCCAAATGTTTTTCTTTGCCACAAAACATTCAACAGGGAAAAGAAAATCAACTTTGCACTAGTGATACAAGTGAACACAGCTGGGGTTTCAGAGTTGTTAGAATATCTCACCTTTTCAGTGTAGCGTCCTGATAACACCAGCCCTCATTTTGTGCCCTTCTGCAGCACAGCCTTCTTCTATTTCTACCAGTGCCTCAGATAATTAATTTCCAATTCCTTGGAGTACTAGTGTGACTAGCTGAAATTTATTGTCCAAGGCAATGTCAGTACTCCAAAATGGATGCATCTAGTCTTAAGTAGCTTACCAGTAATTTCCCTTTTGAACGTTGGAATGTGATAAAGCTTTACTCTCCCCAAAATGTAATACTGCATGCGTTGCAAAAAAATGGATAGGGAAGAACTTCTTGCAGCCATTTATCCTAGTAACTGACCTACAGAGAACAATACAGCCATATTCTTCATGCCAGTACCCTACTGGAACATCTTGCTCTTCCTCTTTCTCTTTTTTAAGTTGGAATGCTAGCAGGACAAGCACACTTCCCATTAAATGGATAAATTTGATCCCTTGAACATAAGTAATGGCAGCATAGCTCCTACAAACAATGAAGTGATCCACTTCCATTGCTTTCTGGAGTGTGTGAGCCTTGTTTAGGGTGAAAATAGTCTTTGCACTTTTCATTTTGAGTCAGTGGCCAGATTGACTCTGGGGCTGAAGCCCATACCCATCACTTTCAAACATGAAGCATCTCTAGGTAACTTTCCAAGTAGCTCTCAACCTTCATCAAATTAAAGAATCTGATGGGAAATGTGAGTGGGTTCTTCCTTAGGAAGAATATCATGACCAACAAAGAAGTGAAGGTTTTACCAGGACTTCTCCTTGCAAGTCAAGCACGTATGATGTGCATTTGCACATCGGAAAAGCATAACTTCATAGTATGCTGCTTTACATGAAAGATCATCTGACAGCCTACTAAGTTTTGGCCTAAGCCTAGAGCTCAGATAGGATATGAGCTCAGATATATGGAAGAGAATAACATTCTTTCCCAAGGTAACAGTCCAGTAGACTTTCCCTCCTCAATTCCTCTTTCTTCTGCTATCTCTGGCGTCAGCATGCATTTTGTTTTTTTTTTTAGGCATCACAAAATGTCAATACACAAACAGAGGAAGCCAGAAGCAGCCCCCTGCTATCCAGAGCCTTGTTTTATAAACTGAGAAACACTGACATGTAATGAAACCTTATTCCCTTTTCCCCTCCTCTTTGTAAATGGCTTGCTTCCCCCTCCTTCTTCATGTATAAATAAACAGAAAAGTGTCTGTATATTTGGTGTTTTTCTCCTTTGGTCTTCGTAATCAAGGGCTATTACAGCAATAGATCTTATCTGTGGAATGGCAGTCCCACTGCACCTTCAGTTCAGGTTTTTGTTTATGCTTGACTGCCATTGTGGCTGCTCCTGATAGTTTTAGGTCAGCCATGACAGACTATGGGTGACACTAAATAAACAAGCTGGGAGTCTGGGACCAGCCAGGAAGGAGTGGTACTAGGGCTCACAGTTTGATTTTCCTTGATTAATCGCCTCTTTTATTTAGAAGAACTTATTGTGTACAGTACCTGCTTGTCTGGCTAAGCAAATTACACCATCAACCAGCAAGGACTTAGAAATCCTCATAAACAAAGGGAAGCAAGGAGGACGAGTTCCGCTTTCTCAACTGCCAATTGAAGCTGCCTGCTCGAGGAGCATGAGCGGGCTGTTTATTTATTTTTCTGAAACAGTGCATAGCTCTTTCTTCTGCTGCTTGTTATCCTCCTCTGACCTAAGTGACCTTGTCAAGCCACCTCCCAGGTTGCCCAGAGCTCCACGAGCAGCAGACTAATCATTCTGAATCATAAGAAGGGGCGTGACCTCCGGGTGATCAGTGTTCCCACATCCATGCGTGTGCATGTGTGTGTGCGCGCGACAGCTACCAGACCTACAGCAGAGGCTAGCGTGGACAGGGCCACGCTTTATTATATTCTCTGCTCTGCACCTCGGTTTAGAATCATTCCTTGAGTTCTTGCTGCATCCATCAGGCACTATAGCATTCACCATAAACTCGTTTATCCATTAATTTCCTTTGTGCTCATGAATTAAGCAAGCACTTATGGCTGTGTAGCTGGCTATCACCATTTGGGAGGCAAACAATTTATCCTTCAAATCCTGCGTAGTGTAAGAGCATGACAATCAAGAAAACTGAGAATCCCCAGTTCAGATTCAGTAAACAAAGGGACCTAGGAGCTGTCCACATGGTAATAACAAAGATAAGAAAAATAATGAAAA
The DNA here is from genome assembly GCF_047511655.1 of Castor canadensis. Taxonomy (NCBI): domain Eukaryota; kingdom Metazoa; phylum Chordata; class Mammalia; order Rodentia; family Castoridae; genus Castor; species Castor canadensis. Next base: position 127,744,615 of record NC_133387.1, on the reverse strand, counting down.
CTTAAAAGTTCTTAAATAAAGCAACTACCACAGCTATAAACGAAGAATGCTAAGGCAGTCCTCCTCAGATTTTAATTTGTTTAAGGACCACCAGGGATCTTTGAAAAAAACAAATATTCTTTTTAAGTAAGTCCAGGTAGGGACTTCATTTCTAAGAAGATCCAAGGCATGAGGATAGTGCAGGTTCGGGAGCCACACCCTAAACTGCAGTGTTAGGAGGATCACCCCTAGAAGCTCCTCCCAGGAGCCTGTAATGTGAAGAGAGAGATGCAGAGAGAGAGAGAGAGAGAGAGAATACAAGGCCCCAAAATGCTGCCAGTGCTTTAAGCCTAGTTGTATGCTAACATGCTGTGGTAATCTGTATTTTGGATGTGTTGAGAGGTTCCTCTGGTATATTCTTGTGGATATGTGTAAAAATGGGGGGGAGGTAATCATTTGGAGTCTTAGAGAAAGTTCAGAGTAGGGGCTAATTTGTTGAACTCTACAAAACTGCCAATAGGCAACCATCTTTAACTCACAAAAATGATTATTTCATACGATTAAGGACCATTTTCATGAAGATCGTCATCAACCTTGTGGCGGATATGAGATTAGCAATGCCAAGTATGAAGACTGGGGTAGGAATACATGGGATGAGCACAGAAAGCAAAATAAGGAGACTATGTTCATTTGTTAGGCAGACAGAAAAAAGTAGCACAGACTGGGTAGATTGTAACGGAAATTCATTTTCTCACTATTTTGGAGGCTACCAACAAGATCAGGTACCTGTACGGATGCTCTGTTCTGACGTCACTCCCTTTAGCTTGCAAATGGTGGTCTTCTACCTATGTCTTCCTACAGTCTGCTTTCTATGTATGTCTGCACTAACTCCCTCTTCTTTTGTAAGGACCTAAGTAATATTGCAGCTTGACAAGCTCAGTTTAATTTAAGTGTCTCTCTACTGATCTTATCTCCAAATTCAGTCACATTCTGAGGTACTGGGAGTTAGGGCTATAATATGTGAATTTTGAAGGCACAAAATTCAGTCTATAACAGAGATCAAGAAATAATTTTGAAATGATAAGAACAGCCAGCTCTGCACTCTCAGTAACCTGAGGAGCAGCGTCTCAGCCATAAGCCTCAAAAGCAAGAATGCACTGTGAGGGAGTTGGTTGTGTGGTTCAAGAGGTAAGAGTATCTGCCTAGCAAGCATGAGGCCTTGAGTTCAAACCCCAGTGCCACCAAAAAAAAAAAAAGAATGCCGTGCGAGGATAATGAACAGATTGTTCAAAAAGGCCACTGGGTTTGGGATTTGGAGGTCTTTATTGACATTTGGAAAAGCAGTCTGCATGATAAAATGAGGGGTGGGACTCACAATAGGAAGGGAAGAAGTAATGACATTGGAGAGAGATTAAAGAGATCTAGAGACTACTAAAGCACACATCATAACCTCAGGCGAAATCTTTGGACCAGTCCTACTATTAATCCAGGAATTTGACTGCTCTCACATTGAGTCACTGTTTCACTCACCCAGAAAGGAACTCAAATTTCAGTATCTTAAATGAGGTGTCCTTCTATGTCCTGGGACTATTTCTATATTACTATTTCTGGTACCGTTAGGGTGAGTTATCCAAATAACTTTGCTAACTGTGTGACTGCCTTTAATCTGCTCTTGCTGCCCTAACAAAACCCCATAGATTGGGGGGCTTAATCAATACTTATTTATTTCTTACAGTTCTAGAAGCTGGAAGTCTGAGATCAGGTCTCAGCATGGTTGGGTTCTTGGTGAAGACTTTCTTCCTGGTTTGAAGATAACTGTCTCCTCTTTTGTCCTCATATGGTGGAGAACAGAGAAGTAAGCTCTCTTGTATCTTGTAAGTGCACTCATTTCACTCATGAGCATTCCACCCCATTACCTAATTAACCCCCAAAGGACCCATCTCCTAACCATCGCATTGAAAGGTAGGATTTTCAACATGTAGATTTGGGGAGACACAAACACTCAGTCTGAGCAGTGATATCATGTCCATAACGTCATGTTATGGAACCACATGAGATGACCCACAACCACACTCTGACAGAGGAGATGCTGTTCTTATTCTCCACTTCCATTCTATTATCTTCATGGTCTCCCTCAGCCTGTATCATGGAGAAGGAAGTAAATACAATGCAAGTAAAAATAATTCAGTCTTTCTAGTATACAGCTTCCTACTAGTTTAAACATTCAGTTCACAGGTAATTCCTCTTCATCAGAATTTTGGTTTAGTGTTAAACTCAGCCACATGCAGATTTTACCACCTTCTTCTCTTCACAAAATCATATCTGGGTGTATGCTAGGGGAATAGGTTTTCCAGGTCTTTGTAATAGTGATTCTAGTCTCTCTATCGTGTTGTCAAATCCCTTTTTTTTTTTCACCTGGTCACTACTCCTTTTGCTTGCGTTCAAGTCTGACGTTAGTAACTGGTGTGGTTGAAGAGCAGGGCTCATTCCAACATGATTGTGACTTTCACTGTGGAATTGCCACAGGTGTCCAGCACTCTCTCTGCTTTGATTTACCTCTCCAGAGCAGAGGTCATGGAAAACTCATTGAATCTCAACTCTACCCTAACTCAGCAAAGACAGTCAATTTTATTCACTGCTATATTCACAGTGACGAGAATGGGACACATTTGGCATTCAATGTTTGTGGTGCTCTTTCATACAAAAGGAAGAAAAGCCTTTCACTGTCTTCTTTCTTCCTTTCAAGTTTGTCAAGACTGCAGAATCTTTATTTGAATATCAGAAACTGTATCTTAATCATTTTTTTCACTTTTTATCACTTCTTTACTGAGTCTAAATGCTTCCCTTTGCTTCTCCTTCCTACTCTCCCCCAAAGGCAGGTAGTTCCTTTAGTTTGGAGAGCCTTTTCAGTTAACCAGCAGGAGAGAGAGCCTGGGGAAATGGAGATACTTAACAGATGATACAATTTGCTGTGGCTCTGACCCTGTTTTTGTTTCTAGGGGGCAGACCCTACTGCCATAGGTCTACCCACCAACGGTTAGTTGCCTGTGGCTAGTGAGTGAGCCCATTAAATTCTGGGAGTCAGCTAATCCAGTCCATTTTCATGTACTCCAGAAGACACTGCTTGAGTTTTAGCAGCAATAAAAGTGATCTTGCAGTACTCCCTTGGCTCATACCTGATTTACTTCTTGATTATTTGACAATCATGAAGAAACAGAAGAACAATTTATTGCTCTGCCTCAGAAATCCCCCAAAGTTGGTTTCTCTCCTCAACCTAGCTCAATCAGTGGGTACTTAGTCTATAATGAAAGTCCAAAGTGAGCACAGTACAAAGGAAATGAATGCCTAGGCCGGGCCCTTAAACACGCTGGGTAGTACAGAGATGAAAGAACTCGGGCATGTGAGGCTACTCCATCCATTTGCTTCCTTCTTGGCCAGGGTCATTTACAGCTTGTCAGATTTTGTAAAGAAACAAATTTGAAGAACTATATTGTTAAACAGCTCCGTATACATGTGTTTACCATTATAAAGTTCATCCTCGGCTAATCAGTAGTAATGGAAGAACTCGGTTGGGAAACAAAGCAGCTCAGGCAGTTTCATATCCCAGGCACTTCTCTGTGACCCGCTGCCCCACCTGTAAAGGGAATGTTATACAAGATGAGAGCTACAATGTCCTATACTTTTACTAGTTGATTAATCATCTTAAACATATAAAAGAGGAAAAGATAGTCTCAACTCAAGGGCAAAGTAGTTGATAAGAGTCTTCATTTAGTAAACTTTTATAAAGTCATTTCTAAATTAAAGGCACCTCTTAGACTCTATTTTTCTAATCTGAATAAAATGGCCTCAGCATTTTCTCAGATACTATTTGCAAATGAATTCAGATGGTGACTTTTTGCTTCCAAAATACATTTTAAACAGTGATTTTTTTTTCCCCCCCAAAGGGGATGTTGGCCAGAGTAGCTAACACCAGGACAGTTTAATTAGTTACGAATTTGCCTCCTATCCAGGTCCAATAAACATGCACTCATCAGCACAGCTGCATCCCAGCATGCACGTTTAAATTAAAGAGGCTTCCTCAGAGGCTGGGGCAATCCCAGTATCTCTTCACTTTGCCAGAAGCCACATCAAATCTTGAATCAGTTGTCTCCTTAGGATTTCTTCATAGGTGTCTTCCTGTGACAACCACGAGTGTGTTGCCAGATTGAATTTGAACATTGTTGCCTAATAATCTAGGGACAGTTGTTAAAAGTATGGTAATAGCATTTTTCTCTTTCATAGCAGTAAGTAATTTTGGTTTTGTCCTTTCTCCTAAGTGGATGGACATAAATGATGACACTTGCTATGAGTTTCAAGAACCCTCACCCATGCTTTTCCTGTGATTTTTCACTGTTGATTTTCTACAATAAAGCATCATTCATCGAAAATAAAATTAAACCCAAAAGATGCTCTCTTTTTGTACAGTTAGGATTCAAACATAAGTTATCTCAGCTGTGGACAGTCAGCTTAACAGACATTTAAAATACAATGCTATTTTGAGTGTTAACATTTTCAAATGATGTAGATATTATTTTCTTCCCAACCAGAAATCTGTAGCTAACAGGGAAAGGGGCATCGTTCATTGGTTGGGACCAGTGCTGTCAGTCTCTGAACATATACCCACAGCTTGAGCCTGACATAAGCAATGAGGGATGAGCCAACTGGCTGTTTGCTCTCCCCTGCAGAGAGGGCAGGCTTCCTGCTTTTCCAGAGAGCCAGGGGGAGAAGGACAGCAAGGAGATGGATGGGCAGTCAAAAGGCACCTGCAGTGGCACTGCATGTATGACAGGCTATGGTGGCACCAGACCAGGAGGTGTCAGGACCAAGACCAAGTCCTCCCAGACTAGACCTCTCAGGGCAGACCAGAGCAAAAAAAAAAAGACCTCACTTAACCATCTGCACAGATCCTCCTACAACTGTCTGCATTGAGACTTTATAGACTGGCACCAAGTTACGACTGCCACCATCCCCACGTGGTGTTTATAGCATGTGTAGAGGGCACTTAAATACTGCTGTAGGATGAATGGAACAGAGGAATGGACACAGGGGAGGGATAAAGAAGGGGAAAGAGAAGAGAGGGATGGAGAAAATCTCAGTTTTTCCTGCTACTGTTCACTCCTGTAAATATTAAGAAGGTTAATGGTTTCTGCAGTCCTAAAATATACCTACCCTGCCAGGTTCCTGAAGGTTAATTGCTGCTGCTGGGGGAGCTGCCCTAATTTGTATTGCCTTTTAATGACCTTCCTGTAGGCAAATGCCAGAAGAGGCCTGCCTGCAGGTGTGCTGCATGCCCACCAAATGGATGGCCCTCCCCTGGAAAATGTTGAACCTGAGCCTGAGTTATTGGAAAAGTTTATTAGTGATTGGCAGTGATTGACCTTCAGGCTAAATGTTGCTAGATGATTTCACATTTCCATCTGTCTCAGTCTTCTTGAGTAGTTTTTTCCATTCTAATTCAACTGTTCTCTTCCTGTCACTCAAGTTTCTGTACTCCCCACAATGTCCCCCTGTAAATTCGAAGAGAAGTGAGTGGCATGAGGCAACCAAATCTGACTTCACAGCCACGCTGCTTTCTTGTCCCTTGGTGACAGTGACTATATGTTCAAGTCCAAAAAAACTGAGATACACTGACACCTGTGTGAAACAGGAAATACCGGGACATGGAATTACCATAATTTTTGCAACAAACCAGTTCCTAGTGACTCAGCAATGCAAGTGACCTACATTAGGTCAGTTTCCTAACCTGAAAAGTAAATGTTAAAAATTCACTCCTTACAAGGTCTTGCTGTATAGCTCAGGCTGGCCTTGGACTCTTCTGCCTCCACATCCAGAGTGCTGGGATTACAGTTGTGTGCCACCTGAAGTCTTTCATTTAATGAAACATGGATATTTAGATACAAAAATGAAGTATCCTTTCACCATGCTTTGTCACATTTCACCTTCCTTCTTATTAGAGACCACTTTTTTTTTTTTTTTTTTTGGTACTAGAGTTTGAACTCAGGGCCTACACCTTGAGTCACTCCACCAGCCCTTTTTTTTTTTTTTTTTTGTGATGGGTTTTTTCAAGATAGGATCTGTGAACTATTTGCCCAAGCTGCCTTTCAATGTGATCCTTCTGATCTCTGCCTCCTCAGTAGCTGGGATTACAGGCGTGAGCCATTGGCACCCAGCTGAGGCAACCACTTTTGAGAACTGAACGTGTATTCTTCTGATTCATTTTTATAGTTTTAGAAAACGTGGTTTTTTTCATAACTAATGCTTTTTACTAGGATTGGTTAGTGTTGATTTTATTCAAATTCACACATGTATCATTATATTTATCACATCAGTTTCCTTTACATTTTTTTATCTTTTGTTGTTAATACATGTAGATTTAATTTGCTGCATTTAACTGCTACAGAGTATTCTACTGTATGACTATATCACATTTTATTCTTCTATTTCACAAGCAACAAACATTTCTGTCCAATTCCTGGCTACCATAATTCATGCTGCAATGGACAGATCAGTACATGACTCCCTGTGCAGGTGTGTCAGTTTCTTGGGTACATGTACATATACTCCTGAGTAATAGTTGCATATTTTGGAATCTAGTTTACAAATTCTTTCCTATCCCAAGGCTATTAAGTTTTGCTTTTTACATTGTTGTCTTCAATACATTTGGAATTCACAATAAATATTTTAATGCATAAAAATAAATCACTCCTTAGCTGGATGTGCTGACAGAAGCCTGGAAACCCATCAGTCTGGAGGTGGAGGCAGAAGGATCATGAGTTCAAGGTCATTCTGATCTACACAGTGAGACTCTGTCTCAAAGAAAAAACCAATGCATCCATGCTACCCTCTTTCCATGAAGGCAGAACCTCCTGCCAAGCACAGAAGTTGTAATCCCATTCACCTTTCCAGTGACATCAGAAGGATTCTTGGCTTTGCTCTAAAGCAGTTCTTACCCAGTTGTCCTCCCTCATGTTTTTCATCAATTCACAGTGAGACACACTCATACACCCTGCTCTCCTGTCTCCAGCTCTTCATAGAAGTGGGTAGAAAGGCAGGCAGCCACCACCTCTGAGGTTCATAAAAGGACAAGTGACAAGGCCTCCCTCCACTAGTCACACTGCCTTGATTATCATTAGAGCATTTCACTGTGGTTCCTTTCTTTTATTTGGTTCTGAAACAAATTTCTGCCTTCTTGGGGACCTAATTTCTAAGGAAATAAAATTGATTGGGGCCACATTATTTACTAACTCTATAAGTGCACATCACAGACGCACACACACACACTCACACACTCTGTCACATATTCACACTCACACTCAGCAGAGTTTACTGTGAAAAGATGATGACATGTGTTCTTAGCCCCAGCTCCAATACTGTGAATTGAGGTCTGGTACTTTTGCTTCTTGTACTCCAGGTTAATTTATAGAACATGTAATTTATACCCTCTGTCCCCACTGTGACCCTAAATGTTTGCAAGGGTTGAAGGAGATCGTTTATATCAGAAATCTATGTAGGGCCAGACACAGGTGGCTCTCACCTGTGATCCTAGCTACTCAGGAGGCAGAGATCAGGAGGATCACAGTTTGAAGCCAGCCTAGGCAAATAGTTCAAGAGACCCTATCTCAAAAATACCTAACACACATGAAAAAGGGCGGAGGCAGGGGCCGAGGGGCTGGAGGAGTGGATCAGGTGTAGGCCCTAAGTTCAAACTCCAGTGCCACCATCAAAGCCCAACAATTCTATGTAGGAATACTGCAGAGGTTCTATCAGTTCACCGTGGTATTATAAGTGAGTGCCATGGTGGAGATCAAGTCACAGCACAATTACATCAGATATGATGCCTAGGGAAAGGGCCTGGAATGAAGTGGGAGGTTCTAGGCCAAAGAATGCTGGACGTGGGGGAGAATACAGATAGGAGAGAAGGCATGCACAGTATTTATCAACCCTGTAGGTCCTTCCCAGGCACACGGAAGAACTGAATTTCCCTGCCAGATTTAATGACAGGGTGGCCAAGTTATTTGAAATATAAGGAGACGTGCTATTCATCAGCAGGACACATCCACCAATATGACTCTCTCAGAAGTTCTCATGCACAGAAAATCACTGCAAACCCATGTTAAACCTACAGCATGAGCAAGGAATGAATGTTGGCTGTGTTAAATCACTGAGATTTTAGGATCGTTTGCTAACTGTATTCTTCTGGTATGGATGAAAAAATAAATTTTGTGCACCTAGCCTCTGCCTGAATTTGCTACTGTCTCAGCTACGGTATCTCCTGCTTCTGGGGCAAGAGGGAACCTCCAGTAATGGTTTTCCCATTGGGTAATTTGGATTTGATAATAGTGATTCAGGACTGGTCTGACCAGTGAGTTGCCTTTGGTTTATTTTCTTGAAAAGTGCAGGAGTGGGTATACCATGTCTCTGCTTTTACTTGGCTGCTCACGGTCATGCAAACTCTGAGAGGCCCCTGGGCAGGGGCCGCTGCTGTGGAACCTAACATGTGAGTGCTGCACGCATCCATTTGGGAGAGGTATTAGTGTGGAAGGAAAGGTGAATGCAGTTAGCTTTTGTGACAAAGGATGAAGTTTTAGGAAATGTTATAAGGGCAGAAGAGCATGATATTTAGTAGCAAAAAGACGGAAGATATTTTAGGAAGACCAAAGAGTGAATTTATCTCCTGAAATGACTTTGGCTTGTTCTTGACCAGTGGTAGGAAAACCAACTGGACTGAAGGATATTTGAAGATAATTTCATGGTGCACCAATGAGAAGTATTTGGTTGCAATCTAAACACAGACATTCCAACTTAAAGAAAAAAAATTATTGCAAGGATATTGAGTTGTTTGCAGCATTACAATAGACCCTTGGCATCTGTGGGCAAATGGTTCCAAGAAGACCAGTTGAGGAAAACACCACAAATGCTCAGGATGCATCAAATTTAAATATAATGAGGGGACTGCATCAACTGAGCTCTGTAATGTGTATGCAAGAATTTAAAATTTTTGGTGTTGAAATTTTAGATTTTTTAAAATTTATTCATTTATGTTGACCACACTTAGTCAAAACCACATGCAACAAATCCATGAATAAGATGGGCTCACTGTCTAAGGAAAGCTAAAGGAGGAGTGTCAGCAAGGATGAGTCCAGGTAACATTTGGGTCCAGAGAGCAGGGACAGATAGTCTCCTTAGGGATGAATGAGTGCCTGCAATTTTTCAGGTTTCTGTTTTGTTTTTGTTAGTCTATGTCAAGTTCTAGGAAAAGGTGTGGATTGTGAACTTTTGCCAAAGGGAAACAAGGCGTGTTGACTGACAACCTCAGTAGATTTTACTAACTGAGCAGGCAGCTTCCTCCCTATCCATATTGAGGTGATGTGACTAAAAGAAACATTTGTCAAATTAAAAAAGATACATAAAAACATGACGACAGAAATATAGTGTGAGAGGCATAAAAGCAAGTTTATTTGGTTGAAGAAATAGCTGAAGATGTAGAAGGGAGACTGCACATGGAAATGAAATCCCCTAAGTGATGTTTTTAGAAGACAATTCTTACTTCTGTGTATAGAAAAGATACACACACGATGCAGAAAACAAAATTAGGAAAAATAAAAACAGTTAGTGACTACAGTAGGATACACACACTTCACGAAGTGGTTACTGCCTGTGAACCTGTGAAGTGTTCACTTAAAAAGAACTGTCTGTGTGTTGGTGGGGGGGTGTGATTCTGAACTCTTGAGTAGCTATGGGTTTGATTGGGGAGAGAAAGAAAAGAGAATTTAAAATGACTCGTGCCACAACAAGATAATCAAACCATGGAGAAAAGTTCCACACTGAATAGATAGTGGTAATTAAAAGTAATTCTCATTTAAAGACTTTGAAGACAGCACACTGATATCAAGATTTCTGCAAGTGATTAATCTTTTCTCTACATGATAAATAGAATTGAATTTCTATGTTTGGACTCAGTGAATGCAGATGGGCCCAAAACCTCCTTCCAAATTCTTTTTTTAAAAATTCTTTGCCATTTTCCTTCTATTTGTCACTGTAAGACATGGTCTTTGGATTGTGGTGAGTTTTAAATGGATTGATTGCTTGTGTTAAAGAGCTATCTCATTTCCTTGAGGGAGAAAATTGTACTTTCAAGAAGGCCTGCTCTGGGGCATGATGCGAGATCCAGATCAGGGTTCCTCTTAGATCTTCAAGCAGGAATATGAAATGAGACACCTACAATACCTGAGCAGAGTAAGAATTTTTCTCGGAAGGCCAATTTTGCTCTTTTATCACTGGCTCATGGTGAAGGTAGGGAACACGCACACAAATTTGCCAGCCTTTTAAGACAGGTATGGAAGAGCCAATAATGTTTAGGAGCATGAGAAAGCCCTAAAGAACAGAATCTATCCTTATAAGGAGAGAGACTGTGACACAGAGGAAGAGACTTCACTGACAGAGAATGTCGTGGGAGGATACACACTTTCAAAGGTTAATAACTGAATACAATTTTAAATTCCCAAAAATAGAAAGAAAGGAAGATGTATGTTCTTATTTCAGAGTTCTATACTCAGAGTTAAGAATGCTATTTTACTTAAGTAATACAACTCCTACAGAGAAAAGAGTTTAGGATCTAAGTATCGGGTTTGAAATATACCTTCCCCTAGGAACAGCAAGTTTAAAATCCAGCTGGCTTTGGATATCTCCCCTATCCTTACAGAGGGACTAATTGAAGAATGGACTGTGAAGAGAGGTCTTTATTGGGGTCTTTCAGAAGAAGATCTTCAAAGTTTGAATGGACTTACATGAGGCCCAAAAGCTCAATGCTCTAAAAGAAATCTCACCTCTTGGGACAGATCAGAAGGCTTTTTATTTATAATGTCCAAAAATTAAAAATGGAGACCAGCTGTTCTCCTGATCTAGTCCTTGCCAAGACCAGAACAAGAAGAAAGGATTTAAATCACAAAAAGAGGATTACTTAAACATAAGGAAAGACTTCCTGCTTTGATTTGGTGGGGGAAAAAATTGTACTGTGATCTAAGAGATACAGATTCTAGGCGGAGATTTGCTGTGATCAGACAATGAGTTATTAGCAGTGTATGAGCTTCAGTTTCCTGTTCTTTAGAAAAACAGTAATGAACTAAGTTCCCATTCCTGACTCTTACACTGTCAGTCATAAAGGTGTGTGTAGATTCTGCTTCTGGATGCCATCTACCTGCCTGGCTCACCATCCTCCAACATGTGTACTAAAAGCTTGACACAGGCAGGGGAGAAGAGAAATAAGGATTTGTCTGGAAAGAGTTGGCTGGAGCTATGCACATGAAGGGACAGGGTGTGCTTCCTCACGGTAAGCCAAACCGGGAAAGTGACCGAGGAAGATCTTGAGAATGTGGAGACCAATACCTGAGTTTCATGTGGAAACAGTGCAGGGTCAGTGACTGGCTTGTGCTGCCTCTATGAAAGAATGGAGCAGAGAAGAAGGGATGCACTGCATTCAAGCCACACCCTAGTCAAGAGTAATAAGGATGCGTATTTCCCACAGGTAGCAGGTCTTGGGTACTTTTGAAGAATGTCACTCCATAAATTGGTCAAACTAGAGACCTCTTTCAAGGAAAGATAAGCAAAGCAGAAGCAAGGGTAGAAGCCATCATTCAGAAGGTGCAGCTCAAGTACCAAGGGATGGCCAAAAGGAGGACCTTGCCATGAATTCCAAAAATAAACCACAATGTGTTTCACTAAACAAAAAACTAATACCTTGCTATTTGCCACTCAGGGGATCCCAACTACATTAGAACTGTTCTTTTGTTCTCGTCATCCTTCTTTCTCATGCTCAACTTTGGGGAAGCCAGGAATAGAAAGAACATCTAGAAGTAGATAAAGTGGAGTCAGGGAGGGAGGGAGAGAGGAGTATGAAACACACACACACACACACACACACACACACACACACACACACAGAGAGAGAGAGAGAGAGAGAGAGAGAGAGAGAAAGAGAGAGAGAATACCCCCAATCCCTTCCCATATTACAAACTTCTAAACATGGTCAACCCTGAGTCATAAATGAGAAAAGAAATTAAGAAGTTTGGGATTGGGAAGAGATTGAATTTAGACATTAGACTCAACAGGACTTGACTTTTAGTGGAGAGGTAGATTGTTGTTTAGCAATGAATCATTCTTATCTATCTCTAGGAGGAATATAGTTCCCTGCTTATTTAAGCATGTGGGTTGGGAGTGAGTAGTTAATGTTCAAGTCCACGCCATTTTGTTAGTAGCAAGAGTATTTTCTGTCATCCTTGGGAAGCTCTTGATCTCACTGTGAGAAGAACATGCCCTAGAAAAGTCTCTGCCCCTGTAGCTGGAGCCTCATAATGGGACAAATGGAGTACATCTATGCCCGAGTTGGTTAGGACTACAGTAACAAAGTCTCATAGGCTAGGTGTCTTATAAATGATAGAGTAATTCTCACAGATATAGAATCTGGAATTCTGAAATCAGGGTGCCAGCAAGGTTGGGTTCTGGCAAAGATTGTCTTCCAGGCTGCAGACTGCTATCTCCTCATTGTATATGATACAAAGGGGGCCAGACAGCTCTCTGGGATCCTTTTCATATCAGTATTAATCTCATTCATCAAGGTGCCATCTTCATGACCTAATTGTTTCCAAAAAGCCCCACCTTTTAATACATCACATCGAAGGTTAGGATTTTAGCATATAACCTTGGGGAGACAGAAACATCTGGTCCATTGCAAGCTAACCACAGGCAAGTTGCAGAACTGCAGCCTGAAACTTACTGAGCCTGAGAAACAATGCTTGTTGTCCTGAATTTGGGGACAATTGTTATAAATCATTATTATGGTAACAGTTGAGTAGGATACATATAATACATTCATATGGATTGAAAGTCAAAGAGAATAAAAAGATACTCAGTGACAAGAAAAGCACCCCTCCCTGTACAGTTAGCCCAGCCGAGAACTTCCCCTTTCCATCTGCAAATACTTTTATCAGTTCCTTGGTGGTAGTCCAAGCGATATTTTAATGCATCCATAATTAAATGGGGATCTATATGCTTTCTTTTTATTACACATTGGTAGGTCATTATAGTTACCCTCCTTTTTTCCACTTATTTTTTTTTCAGTACATAAAGAGCATCTTCATTCATTTTGCTACCACATGGCATCCATTATATTGATGTATGGATCATAGTTAATTTTCTTTTTCTTTGTTTTTTGGCAATACTGGGGATTGAACTTGGGGCCTTCATCTTGCTAAGAAGGTACTCTACCACTATAGCCACACCCCCCGTCCCACAGTTTCTAATACAGTACCTAAAAGTGACTGACACAAGGTGGGAGATTTGCCCAATATATTGTCTGGGGGAAGCCATGCAAACCTGAGAGAATAAGATTGAAAGGCTGTTTTCTAGGGAATAAAATTGTTTCCTGCCTCGAACCCTGTGGGACCAAGCTCATCCAATAAGCCGGTCGTTACTAGGATTAACAGAGTGAACATATGTAAGTCTCTTAGAAAAGTTCATAGCATGTAGGAAGTGCTCAATCTTTATTTATTATAATTAAATAACCCAAGCCCTCCAATCTCAAGTCTACCCTAATCAATATGCTGGAAAACTCACAAGGACCTCATTGAAATCCTTCACACCCATCCCCAAGTTTTTCATAGCTCTCACTCACCTTCTCTACAACATATACAGTGTGCCTTTGCCTCCTTTCTTTTTCTCCAGCTTCAGCTTCAGTGACCTCGCACTCTCAAGGGATTCAAGGGTTCTCCTTCCACCCCTCAGTGACTCCTGTTCAGTATCCCCATCTCTTCCCCTCTTTGGCTACACTTCACAAATCTCTGTTCTTATGAGACCTGAGTTTTATAGGTTAGGAAGTCAGGCAGGTAGATTCAACGCTGAGCTATATGTTGATTCTTGTGTGATCCTGGCATATCTCTGTCCTCACGAGACCTGTGTTGAATAAGTTAGGGAGTCAGGCAGATAGGTTCCACTCTGAGCTACGTGTTACCTAACTCTTTGGCCATCTTGGACCTTGCTGAGTATCATTTCTCCAGCATGTTAACTGGAAAGAATCACACAGCTTATAAGATTTTTGTGGGGTTTAAATGAGGTAGTATAAAGAACAAGCCTGGAGCGTATTAACCTCTCAATAATTTTAACTTCCCATAATCTTCTCCATCTCTATAGTCTTACTTGCCATTGCTATACAAGTTATCCTTAAATCACTACATAACGCTTCATTTCTATTTTAGAGATAAGAAACTGAAGTCTCACCTTTCCCGTGTCCATGAACCCTGAACCATCACAAACAGATGTCACTGGTGTCTCCACTGCAACAAATCCAGTATCTCCTTGTCCACTGATTCCAAATCTTCCCGCCATCTTGACTGTCTTATTCCTGTAAATGACATGGGTACTCTTTCTTCAGATCTACTACTGTCATTGATTCTTCTCCATTCCTCATATTTCCACTCATTAACCAAGTCCACACATTCACAGTGATCATTATGTGGTCAAAAAAATCATGGAAGCTGGAATAAATTTCAGTGATCACAAAGGAAACCATCCTCACTCAACAGATGAAGAAGCCTGAGGCCCAGGTAAGACAAGGTCAAATTGGAGAAGAAGTAAGACTAAGATCTGAGTCCTTGGGGACGCAGGACAATGTTTTCTTCCTGAGTTTTCTCTCATTTCTGTTGCCTTTCCCGTGGTCTAGGCCATAGTATGTCTGCCCTGTTATTGTAATAGACTTCCCCCACTTCCGCCTGCCTCGTTTCATCCACATACACCTTCCTAACCAACGTCAAAACAAACAGCACTATTCCAACATCACCAAGGGACGGGTATGTGTTTCACAACATCTGTCACTGTCATATTCACACACATTCTAACATTACATAGTGGCTTTCTCAATTCAGGCTTACATGGACTCACTTTTTCCCACTTAACTACATCCTACAATAATAATCTGTGAAGTCATGAGTTTGTTTCACCAGTACTTTCACATGTATGTTGAAACACATAGTACATTAAAGTAACAAGCTGTTTTCCTGTATATTACCTAAGACCATGTCAAGACCACATTTAGGAGACAATAGAGCATCAAGCAAATGAAAATTCAGGATTGACAGCATTGGTGTAAAGAAAACACTTCCAACAAGTAGAAAGTTCTAAAACTTAGGTAATCAGATTCCTGTCAGTAGAGATATGCAAGATCGATCAATTGCTCTTTTTTTTGAGACAGGGGCTGCTGTGTAATCCAGGCCAGAATTGCACCACAATTCTCCTGCCTAAACTGCCTAAGTGCTGGGATTACTGGTGTGTGCTGCCACACCCAGCTCTGATTAATCACTTTTCAGGGATTCTGTAGAGGGACTACATATGTTAGAAGCTTAGATTATCTTGAAGTTTTTGGCCAATCTTAAGATCCCTTAATTTTAGGACCTAACCCAGTATTTTAATTAGTTACATGTTCTGTAAAGTAAAGTTTAACTCACTTTTCTATTGCTTCTAGGAAATGAATGAGCAGCTCATTCTTTTAGTATAGTAATGTTTCCATTGAATAAAATATATCTTTTATTTAAGCAATCTCTTCCCTTACTCCCCCAGACTTTCAGTTTAGCTTCTTTTCAAAAAGCAGATGCTTTCAAATCTAAACCTGAGGTCATTCCTAAGAGGGAAGTGCACTGGAACCAGTGGAAGGTCTGAGCACTTTCATTCATTAACTTTAGGAACACTTTAACTCCTGCGAGGTCACAGGTCATAGAACTAAATTTGGGCTACTCTTACCTTTGAATTTCCATTCGTTTTTACTTCCCATTTCTTTTTAAAAATACAGCAAGAACAATATTCCTCCAAAAAGCAAGAAGGGTCTAGACTGCTAATCTCTCTCACTCTCTCCCCGAAGAAAAGAAGGAAAATTTATAGCTTTTAGTGGTTGTGAAAACCAGGAAATAATAGAGAAATCATGCATTCTGCAGGAATTCTCCTGAGTGTATTAAATTAAACTGACAGCCTTGATATCGCTATTCATGTTGAAATAATTAGCAATTCTAAGGCTATTAATGGTGTATTGTATCACTGTTTTAGAATTGGTAGGATGAATGCGAAAACCTTTTGGTGACTTTTGCTCCTACTAAAATTTAATTAGCCTTAGTTACTGACCTCATATTTTATGTAACAGTACACTCCAAAACGATCTCATAAAGAATTGAAGTTTTGGAAGAAAGTCATTCTTGCCTTAAAAACCAGCATCACATAAAAGTTCTCTGAGTGTTTTTTAACTACTTTTGCAAAGTATTCTTATAATTGCTAACATTACCTATGGGACTGACTGACTTTGAATTTAATTGAAGCAAAAATGCATCTCTTTGACAAGGTCACTTTTTAAAGTAGAGCTGTACTGCTTTGCATTATAGTTCCATTTTTTTCTTTCTAAATTAACTAGGATCTATAAAATTATCGATAAAGAATAATACCTAGGCTATGAAATATTAATAATGATTACAAGAGGGGAAAACTACCTTGAATTTTATATAAAATGCATGGGTGGTAATGACCACTGCTACCTCTGAAGGCTGAGTCTGTGCAGCTGGGGAAGACAAGGCCATGGGGTTCGGTGGGAGGATCTGAGCCACATGGCAATGCTTCTTAAGAGATTTGAGACTATGAGGCATAACCTGGCTGAAGTCACACTGGGGCTTAAAACCGAAGCAAAAGAGGAAGAACCACACGGGGTAGGGGTGGTGGTGTTTGGGGAGAGGTGACAGGAGCTAGGCTACCACAAATTCTGTGTGGCTCAGTTGAAGGTTATTTTTAATACTTGAGATTGCATACTGTTCTGAAAGCACACAGTGGCAATAACTACTTATTCCATATGACTAGCTTATCTTTCTTTGACAATTGTATAATTATTGGGCTTTCTGCTCCTTCAGAAAGTTGCTACTCAGTGTATGCTCTCAAGTCTGCAGAAAAGGAAAACGCTGTTCCGACCCTCCCTCGGTGGGGGAGGGGGGGGATCAGTTGGCTGAGGAGCTTGCACTGAACTGTTCCTGAGCTGAGCCTGACCCGAGCTGTCACAGGCAGAAAGAGAGGTCAACGGGCTCCGGGCACGGTATTTGAGCTCTGTGGCTTCTTCATGCAGCCTTCACTTCTTAGAGACCTCTTATTTCAGAACGGCACCATTTTCTGCTAGCCAATACAGGGTACATCAGAGTGGTGGAGCTGTCTGGGTTATACTATTTCAAATACACTTGAAGCAGGACTACTAAATGAGTCGACCTGTGAGCTCTGCAGAGTTAGCTGTGTGAAATGGGAGAAGCAGCATGGTGGTGGAAAAAGCATGAGACCCAGAGGTAAAAGGAAAAAAATCAAAAAACACACTGGCTTCAAGGCCCCACCATTTGCAAGTTGTGAGTGAGGGCAAATCACTGTCTTCCTATGAGATTGCTGCCTCAGCCACAAAATGGAGTTAATACACATATATTTATATATAGACTCACAAGCCAGATGCAATGATAAATATTAAAAATATCTGAAAACCTAGGAGCTCAACTTATCTAAGCTGCCATGACTGACAAAGGCAACTCAGTCTTCTATGTCGCACCATGCTCTTCATTTGGGAGCCCCCAAACTGGTTCATGTGGGCTACATAGATAACCATTCTACCTGCACACAGAAGAAAGGGCTGTGCTACTCTTACATCTAGTCAAGCAATTTATTATACCTATGATTCATATCATATTACAATCAATCAACAAACATATTTACTGTCTGCTCTGTGTGGAGCAGTGTGTTAAGCCCTGTGGAACTTTTTAAAAAAGCAATGCAAAAAAAGACGTGTAAAAGGGCCAGGTGTGTAATCCCAGCCACTGTGGAGGCAGAAATCCAGAGTATCACAGTTAAATGTCAGCCCAGACAAAAAGTTAGCAAGAACCCATCTCAACAAACAACTTCAGCGTGGTGGCACATAACTGCAATCCCAGTTATGCAGAAGGCCCAAGGCTGTCCTTAGGCAAAAATTTGATTTTGAGATTCTATCTAAAAAATAACTGAAGCAAAAAAGGGCTGGGAGTGTGGCTCAAGTGGTAGAGTGCTTGTCCAGCAAATGCAAGTCCCTGAGTTCATACCCTGGTACTGCACACACACACACACACACACACAGTAATACACGCACACACACGTGCACACACATATACACACACACGCACACACACAGTAATACACGCACACACACACACACACAGTAATACACACACACACACGCACACACACACACAGTAATACACGCACACACACGTGCACACACACACACAGTAATACACACACACACACACAGTAATACACGCACGCACACGTGCACACACATATACACACACACACACAGTAATACACGCACACACACGTGCACACACATATACACACACACGCACACACAGTAATACACGCACACACACACAGTAATACACGCACACACACGTGCACACACACACAGTAATACACGCACACACATATACACACACACACACGCACACACAGTAATACACGCACACACACGTGCACACACACACAGTAATACACGCACACACACGTGCACACACACACACACACATGCACACACGTATACACACACGCGCACACACGGTAATACATGCACATGCACACGTGCACACACACACAAACATATACAAAAGTAAATAACGTAATTAAAAGAACTGACCAGACAAATGAAAGGGGTGAAGAACACTTAGGAGAAATAAATCAAGTCAAAGGAAGCTCTCTAGTCGCTCACAGAGACTGAGCTGTGTCAGTCAAGGAGGAATTGTTAAAGATTAAATTTTAAATAAACAAAACCAAAAATGTTCTGGTCCTAGCATGGCAGAATGCAAGAGGGAAGACGTTCTCAGGGACAAAGCCTCGTGTGGGCCTAAGGACATGTCATGGCCTCCTTTGTGACCTGTTCCATCTCCCAGTCAGAAATCCTCCCCTGGCTTCTCCAGGCACTTGTATGATAAGTAACGGAAGCTCATGCACCACAGATGTTAGGTGATCATCTACCTTCCAGAAGCCTAAGCCCCAAAATAAAACTAAGGCAAAAACTGGACTGTGTTAGGAAGACCTTAGGACATTCCACACACGTCCATCCATAGCGAGGGCTACCTGGAGAAGATGGACATTGATGGAGAGTTTGAAAGGACACGCGTATGCATTCCCAGCTGTTTGTTTTTCTACTCTTTTCTGAGGAAGAGCAGAGTTGTTTTTTTTTTTTTACTTCTTTTTATTATAGATGCAATGCAGTAGCAGAAGCTGAGAACTTGAATTTTACGTGTGATGAAACTCAGCTGAATGACCTTGAGTCACCTACCCTCCTGGGTCTTAGATTACCTATGTCAAAATAAAATTTCCATTTGCTCTCCATAGACTATCCCCACTGAATAATTCATGGGGGAAAAGTATTATAAATATTAATTATTTGCTCTTGCTAATATTCTATTAGAAACAAAAACTTTTCAGCCTTCTTTGAGCATCATGTTTACATAGCAGTTACACTTTTCTATGTAAACAGGAATGGAGCCATGAGAAAGTCTACTACAGATAAAAAACGTGTTTGAACCCAGACACTCAAAGGGGCATCCGAGGAAAGAGGAAAGGACTCCTTCCTATTGGTGGACGGCTGTCCTTCTGCCTTTATTGAACACTTTCTAAATTCTCCAGTGATTACTCCTAAATGTACACATCAATTACCCACTCAACTTGAGTCTTTAAAACTGCCTTCTAATTCTAATTCTGGACTTTAACCTCTTAAACTGCTCAAAAAAGAACACAGAATCCCTTCAAAGAGCTCTCTGAGGTCTTCCATCACAATGACCAGAGAAAGAAGTGTCTTTTTAATGGAAGTTTAATGATTCAGTGTAACTCAGGACAACATGGAGGACCACTCTAAAAAAGTAACATGTGGCTAAAATGTAGGGAGGATTCTGTATCCTCAAAAAATTCTACATGGACTTTCAAAAATCAGAAGTTACTTGTCCTTGACACCACCAATGGAAGAAATGCTATTTTTTGTTTCCTCACATGAATTTTCGGTGACTGTCCCCACACAAGGACAGGGGAAGTGCTTGGAAGTGGCCTATTTCACGTCCTCACCTCACGTTAAGCCAAAACAGTGCAGGAGAAGGAAAACAACAACCATAACAACAAACACATTCCCACAGTGAGCTGCACGCTCCAGATGCCCAGACTTTCCATGGGCTCTTAATGAGGGTCAGAGGTCAGTGCTAAGGAGCCTGGTGAATCAGTGAGAACCCAGGTCCTGTTTCCATCTTAATGCCTGTATGTTTATGTTTTCCCTCTGCAGGGGAAAAGCCCAGACAATTCCACTTCCAGGGAGACCAGAGGGGAGAAAAAAATGCACTGGATGTAGTAGTTTGACAGAAAAACAGAGGCATTTCGAGGGACTAAGGTAGTCTCGGTTCACAAAAATAGAGAACCGCCATGAAATATACTGTTAGCTGAAAGTTCTCATCTATCTCTGGCCGAAAATTGAAGCACATTATGAAAACGAAGGGCATTGTTTTCAATGTGCCTCTCACCTCTCCACCCGCACACCTCCAGAGAAGGCTGCTCAGGTTTAAATTTAGCAGCCGGTTGGTGACATAACAGTCATGAGCCAGCTCAACATCCCGGACTCCCAATTTGTCACTCCTGACCTTCCTGTCACACTCTGATAAACTCCATCCTATTACAGCTGCTTGCTTTGTTTATCTTAAACTGACGTTATAGTTTATCACTAGTTTCAAGTACCTGCTTTCTTGTCTGTTTACTTTAGTAAAAACTTATTTTTTTGTCTCTACATCAAAATATTCCCCCGTGGGTCACATGCTACAGCCTCATCCACCAACTCTAGGCTTTGAACCCTTGATGACCTTTGCAACTAGATCCAAATCAACATTCCTTGTAGTTCCCAAGCTTATCACTCTTAGATAACTCCAACTTCTGGTTTCCAGGCTGGGCCTTACTGGAAATCCTGAAACAACACGAGTGTGTTCCTCCCAGAAGGAAGTCCAGTACAGATCGGAAGTGCCACAGTCTCTGGAAGAGACTGGAAGTGCCTGGACCTCGTGGGTGCTGTCTGGATTCAGGAGGACTAACTTCCCAGACCACCTTGTGGTTGAACAGATGAGAGAAAAGGACCCTGAAGCTTCACCCAAACGAGAGAGAGAATGTGGTTGTTTGGTCTACGTCTAGTACTAAAGATGAAATAAGCCAAAGGCCAATTAGCTATCGATCAGCAACGTGGTTTACTGAGTGTCTACTCTGTGCACTCCCCAAGACGTACACTTGACACAGAAATTCGCCCTGAAGCTCTACCATAGTTGTACCAGGATAGTCATTGTTATTCCCTCCATGTCATAGATAAGAAAACTGAGGCTTAGGGATGTTACTCTTAAATTTAAAAAGCTAGAAAGGTCTAGAGCTGGGTTTCAAACCCAGTGTGATGCCAGACCTGTAGCCTGTTCTCTCTACCACAACGTCCTCTGTTAGCATTTGTCTCGGTGCCAGAATTGCCTGATGAACATGAAACCTATTTCCTCTGCCGTCGCTACCACTTCTAACAAGAGTTCATTCTCAAAGACAGGCTGATTTACAAACAAATACACATAAAAAAATTAAGCATCCTGCTCAAGTGGTCTCAAAACAAGCCAGGGTCAGAATCACTGACTACAGCAGATAATAATATAGGTCAATAGATTTAGTGAACTGTGAAGCACTCTGTGAATGCTGCTATAATCAATAGGTTCATTCTGGGTGGAGTCTCCATTTTACAGATCTTTGCAATATTCTGTCCACATTTGCATTGAATAAATATGAAGTACCTATGATATTCCAGACTAGCAATGTCCTTCCATAAATATCAGACAAGGTCTCTTTAGTCAGAGAGCTTACAGACTGGCTCGGTGACCCCCTATAATGGTATAGTGCCCACAGGGGGCATTCAAGCAGCAAGTGCTGAATTGTAGAATGTGGGTGCCACGAACAGGTACTGCTTGGCTGTAACCTTTGAATCGGTGTTTGGGTCAGGCAGGATCAAGAATCACCCTTTTGGTTATTTACTACCCAAAGGATTTATATTATGCATTCATCCATCCAGTACCATAAGCACATCCTCCTTTCTTTAAAGAATAAACATCTGCTTCTATGTGGTCTGAAGCAAGAACATTACATACCTATCCATCAGTGGAAAGATGCTTGCAGTTCTCTTTCCTAGTTCAGTGATGGGTCTGGACTTTTAACCCATCTTTCAGGAAGCCATTGAGATCTACTGAAAAGGGGCAGTTCAGATTGGCTATATCCCTGATCAAGTCTCACATTCCAATTTGGTTTACTCCCAGCTTCTCAGTGGCATAGTATCCAAAAGAGCAAATAAAGAAACATGATTTGATGTTCACAATCCTAAGTCCATGGTTTGCATGCTTAGAATTTTTTTTTCACAAACTTTTATGGAATTTGTCTTGGTAAATAGGAAAGTGCCTCAATCATGAATTAATTCAAAATTTTGGACATGAAAACTGCTCATCTAAACAAACTAACATATCCCAGAGTATACAATAGAGATGACTTTTATAAGATTTTTCTGACTTTTTTCACTTTTTGAGTAACTGGCTGGCTAGTTACTAACAACTCATTTTCATATTTTTTCCTCTAAAATAAAGGTTTAAAAACAGATTTCTAATAAATCTCTCTTTAAAATGAAAAAAACATTTCTAATCTTTCTTTTTCCTCTGTGAGTTCCCTCCCTTTTAAAAATACACCTATTTCAGGAATTTACCATCTTTATATATTAAGCAAGTATAATATTTGAGAGCAATTAAAAAATAACAGATATATTTGATATTAAACATACCCCCAAAAGCTAAGTCTTCTTTGAGTCCCTAAAGTAGGTGTGGCCACTGGAATCCAGTATAGTATCTTTTAACTGGGAAAGTGACCATGAACTTGGGAGATCAGGCTCAAAGCTTGGCTTCTCTTAGAGACAATGTCTGTTTTCAGTGCAAAAATGAAAGGTACACTTACATGGAGTGTGCTCTTGCTTAAGGGTCCTCACAGGCAACTGAACGGGGGAGAGAACTGTTACTGATGGGAAGGGGACTAAGCTATCTGGATAGTAACATTAACCCCCCAGAGACTGCACTCATCCTAAACTGAGTCCTGCACAACCTGTCTAAGTCAGAGAGCTCCAGATTAAGCCTGAGAACTTTCTCATTTCACTTTGCAGTCAGACTATAAGAAAAGATATTTTCATTACCTTCTGAATGACTTCCGTTTCCAAACACCATTTGTCAATCAAGGATGGACACACAGAGCATGCCTGCAGGTCTGTGAAAGAAGACTTCACCATGTAGACTTGAGTAGCAACCAACCTAAGATCTGCTGCCTGTTCCTGCCTGTCTTCTGCTTTCAAAGCACTGGAAATTCGACAGAAAAAAGATAGTCAGGGTGATGAAAGAAAGCATCAGGAGAGCAGAGATGAGGCTAGGAATTGTGTCTTAAATAAAAGAGCAACATTTGCTCAACATAGCATCTTATAAACTGCAATTACATCATAGCTTCACTAGATCTGAAGGCTAAATTCTTTTTTTTTCCATTACTAGGATTTGAACTCAGCCTCCTGAGTTAAGTAGGCACTTGACCACTTGAGCTACACTACCAGCCTCTGAAGGTTAAATTCTAACAAAATAAAAGTGAGTGGGAAAATCTATAAATTATTTCACATTTGAAGGCCCATTATCTTTTTGTTTTGTATCTTATAAGAGAGGGAAAGAATGCATAGCTTCTAGAGGAAGTAGCTTCTAAAATCAAATTTTCATTATACTTATCCATCTCCCCACTAGAGCTAGATAGCTTAGTTTTTTAATAATCTACAGATGGGTTATAAACTTTGTAAAGAAGAAACTTTTGAGTATGAGACCCTTTTTTAAAAACAAGCCAGTCCCACCTTAAATAAATGTTACATCTTGAATAAGCTAAATACTTCCTGTTTTCTGAAGCTATGAGGAGCCTTTACACGCTGGTCACTTCAGATTATATCTTAGTGTCGTTACAGTACCTCCTTCATTGTCAAAATGATCTCCTTCAAAAACTGTCTCATTTTAAGTTCAATCTAAAAATAATTTATGTTTATTTTCCTTTTTAAAAGGCATCTTAATGAAGGAGAAGAGAACTAAATTGAACCTTTTTAAAAGATACATTTCCTATAGCCTTCAGCCTATTGAAAAACTACCAAGTCTTTCTAAAAAATGGTATCGAATTTGAGGTACCCTGGGAGCTGACCAGCTATAAAAGGGGAAAACAAAATTTGACTCCTCTGGGTAGTTTTAGTACCAAATGTCCTGATTTGTGTTTGTTTAATCTTTCTCTACGGTGGTCTTAATTCCAGAAAATGTAGGCTTTACATATTCCACCCCCAAGGAAGCGAAGTTACTTACTTCATAAGCCTACACAAAGATTCATATTAAATCAAATTGGGCCAAATTATAGCACTTCAGAAAGCATGCTTTTCAAAGAGGGTAAGGAAAGTGGGCTCCTGAAAGTCTCTGGGATAGATAGCACAGTGGGAGGGAAACAGGACACCCTTCTGTTTTCCATTAAAGTTATGTTCTGCACCAAGTTTGATTGCCGAACATCTGGCAGCTTTTCTCTGATAACATAGTTCAGTAGGATGGCTAGTGCTCAGCCTTTGATGCTTCCCTGTAGCTCTTAAGTGGGGAGGAAAAGAGAAGATAAAGAACTCTGGATTTTTCCCTCCTATCAATGGTGGCAAAAGAGGTTTACAGTCTTCTCTTATTTTCTTTATCTATGAGGTTTCACTATGGTTCCCTGTGGCTTGAATGGGAGAAACTGGGAGGGAAGTCAACGCTTTGCCCACTTCCTTTGCCCAAGAACTCCTGGAAGGGAACAGAATAGAACGAAATACTCCTGATCAGGTCCTTAAATGCTTGTATTAGTTGAGAATGCAAGGACAGGGGCGGGGGTAATAAAAGCAGAAATATCCAAAGTGAAGTCAGAGTTTTCTACATCCTTTAGCTCTTATAAGAAGACCATGAAGAATTCTCTTTCTTTAACCAAGTCATCATTTTCAGCAACATAAGGAAAACTTACTTAGCAAGAATTAACATTTGAAGCTGGAAGAAATCTAATGTTCGGACTAAACTTTGTGTTTTGGTAAAGATGAAGGAACTGTGTCTCAAAGATGCATAGTGACTTGCTCAATGGCATATACGTATCTAAGAACACTTGAGGGAGTTCACCAGATGTATACAATGAAGTATTTTTTTACATATAAGAAAATGGGTGTTTATGAAAGTGAAAGAGAAACAAAAGCCAGCGTGTGCAGTAGAATTCTGTATAAGTAACCAGAGATGTGTGTTGACTGCAAATTTGCCTCTGACACTCTTAGCAACAAATGCAAAGAAAGAAAAAAATTATATGTTACATAGTCACTGTCCATTAGTAAAAACATAAGTCAGGTTTTACCTGAATTCTCATTGAGAAGTCCCTGGGTCTAGCACAGATGCATGCCTAAGACAGGGACTTTTTTGAGAATCACGTCCCTCAAAGAAGTCTTAGGACTTGATGTTAAAGTAGGGTTAGCTTACTAGAGGTCAAAACAATTCCATTTAGGTGCATTGCTTTGAGGTCTAGCTTTATGCAAACAGAAAACTGGCATGGAGGAATGGAAGGAGTACAGATGTTTCAAGATACATTTAGTGAGAACTCACTCTTTGCCAGGCTATTTTCTAGGTGTTTTATGTGCATGAACCAATTGTATTCTCTCAGCAACCCTATGAGATACATGCCAATGGGGAAAGTGATGTATGACTTGACCAGGCCCCATCCTCACTCCAGAGTCTAGGCTCTCAGCTTCTGTGCTACTCATTATTTCCCTGTACCAACTAACTCCCTAGGTTCTTCCAACAGTTCTGGTTGAGAACTGTTAAGTTCTACTAATGAGTAAATACCGATACTAAAAAATACAGTTTTGGTGACTAGAGAGTATTTTCTCCAAACCTATACAACAAAAGTAGCTGGGAGTTAACATTTTAAGCCACAGATCCATAGTGAAGAATAGCAATTTTCCAAAGCGAGTTTTACCAGAACCAATCAACCCTCAGAAATGCTGAAAAGGTTATTTTTCTCCTGTCCCTGTAGAAAATAGAACAAGGAATGCAAGTCAAGTCTGAGAAGTCCCAGTGAAATAATTCACCATAGAAAAGCTCCTGACACCATGGGGAACAGGCACTTCTGCTGACACTTCTAAATGTCCCTTAACCAGCTCTCTTACTTACTTTGTAGTGATTGCATGTTTTCCCTTTGGGCCTACTAAAGTATTTAATTGCAATTACACTCATTTACATAGCAGATGAGGCTAATTGCTGGTATTAGTTACCAAATGTATGCTTGTATTGTGAGAGTAAAAAAAATGCCCTACAGAAAAGAGAACGACTGTGCCTCTAATTAAGGAGTTATGAAGTCAGAATGAGCTGGTTCCAAGATGTAAATATGAGATTGAGGGTTTTCAGAACTCTATAATGGTTTTTATTACTCCATCTCACTTCCTTGATTACACACACTGTTCAGAGACTAAAGATAAATACAGAGCAACGTCCACAGTGCTGACCTGATTACTAGGCACACTCTCTCACACGTAGATGGAAACCAACGCAGTTGTCTTCCCAGTCCATGACAAATGGAGGGTTATGAGTACCTGGTCTTCATCTACTTGCCTAATCAATTGCTAATCCTGGCTCCACTTATTGCAAGAGCAATGCTGGCATCCTACCATAAACACGATTTTGTATTCAAGGCTTGTTTTGTACATGTAATATAGAATAAACAAAGAAATCATGAAATGGGGTGTAAATTCTCTGGGAAAGACCAAAACTTACAAATCTCTAGATTGTCCTGATCTTCCTTGATTAAATTCTGTGTTGGCATTGTAAGGCCTAAAAAGGAATTTTGTGGTAACATACCTTCAGGAACCTTACAATCACATTAGGAAGACAAAATTTATTCTCCTAAAATCATATCACACACACATTCCCTACCCATTTTATGCTGGAAAGGACTGAAAGAGGCCGTTGGCCAATAATAAAAGATGACAGTGTTCAACACTAACTGTAGACCAGTTTGGGAAGTTGGAGAAGCATTTTGTTAGAAACACAAGAACTCTGAGAAGACATCATTAAAACAAACAAACAAACAACAAAAAAAACCCAAAAGATAGCACTACCATATCATCCTGCTATACCACTCCTGGGTATTCCAAAGGAATGCAAGTCAGCATACAGTTGAGATACTTGCACATCCTTGTTTATAGCAGCACTGTTCACAATAGCCAAAACATGGAATTAGCTTAGGTGCCCAGCAGCTGATGGATGACTAAAGAAAATGTGATACACACACACACCCAATGGAATATTATTTAGCCATAAATAAGAGTAAAATTACAATCATGTCATTTGCAGGAAAATGGATGGAACTAGAGGTCATTACATCCTGAGAAATAAGCCAGGCTGAAAAAGACAGGAATGTAAAAGAGGTGCCAGCAGCAGGAGGAAGGTGAAAGAAGAGGGTAGAGGAGGGTGAATGAAAATGGCCAAAATGTTTTATACATATGTATGAAAACAGAACGGTGAAATCTGATGAAGTTGATTTAAGAAGAGGGAGGAGGAATGAGGGGCAATTCCAGATGGGGTGAATTTAATTGTGATATATTGTTTGTATGCTTGAAAATATCCCAATAAAACCCTCTGTCCAACAAATATATTGTAATAAAAGACAGAAAGATGAAAATGTCTTTGCATAAGAAAGATTTGCAGTGAACAAACAGACTAACTCTAACAGCCTCCCCATGCTCCAGCAGCCCAGACAAACAAAGTCAGGTGTCTCTTGGGATGTCTCTCTCACCAGCAACTTTTCCTCTAGCTCCTCATTTCTTTTGCTTTTTAATTCTGGCTTCCATCCCCTCCTCCTGTACCTTTGTTTAAAGATAAATTTTTGCTTAAGAAAAGAAATGAACTTTTTGACCTTAAAATATACTTGTACTGTTGATTTTCTCTTTACTGAATGCTTAGCTATAATAATATTATACTGTTCAGTGTTCAGTTACCTACACAGGTCACTTCATGAAATGAGTCTGGCTGTCAGCCAAGCTTCTGCCTCCCCTTTTACTCTTTGCTCAAAAAAAAAAAAAAATATTAAAGGAAAGAGAAAGGACGAAGAAAATCCTGCAAGCCACCAAATGCATTCCGTAGATACCATGGCCTCGCCCCCCTCCCCTTAGCAAGCATTCTTTTGGAAAACCAGTCCCAGGTGGTATGAAGACTGGCTCAGCTGAGTGTTATTTTTTAAACTTGTGTGAAAAATCATTTCAAGTTTTATCCCATCCTCTGGGCAGTCAAGCGGTGCAATCACCAGTCTCTAATGTCAAATGTAAACAGGACATCCTTTTAGACATCGATGTCCAGCTGGCGAGAACACATACCCCCTGCTTTTTGCCCTGTTCGGAAAATCAACCCCAGTCCCTCCATGGAGAGATGCTGGAGCAGGGGAAACCTGCTTTGTCATGTGGGAAGTAAACAGAATCCTTAAAAACATCTTTTTATTGCTATTGTTTGATGTGTTCTTTACTGTCTCTTAATTCTTCTTACACCACAGCAACACCTGCAGGCTAAAGTTGTCACCAGCTCCCCACGGTTGTGGCTTTCCATTCACCAGGAAGGGTTTATATCTTAAACTGTGGAGCAAAGAACGCTACGGGGAGAAGTTATCTGAGTGCACAGCAGTAAAATTTTCTGATTTTCCAGATAAAAATAGATGCTGAAAAATGAAGGAAGGGTGCAGCCTCTGAGTGACCCAGTCTCCAGAAGAGCTGTTGCCCTAGAGACTCTGGAAGAAACAACAGTCATGCAGCCTACCCTAAAAAAAAGTATGTATGAGTATAGATGTTTATCATTTCTCTGCATAACACTTAAAAATAAGATAGTATATTATCAAGAGGTCAGTGAGGTACAAGTTACAAGCAATGTAGAAGTTTAGGTTAAAGGCATCCATGAGAAAGAAGTCAGGAAATGCCTCAGGGAGGGGGTAAAATTCTCACAGTGCTCCCCCTTCCACGTTGATGAAGGAGAGGAGGTGCTCTCACTCTGCAGTTTAAGAATGTCTGCCAGCCCTGGTTAATAAAAAATTAATTTGCCTCTGCTATTATTTATTTCTTTATAAATTTGTCCTTATATGTTCCTCTTCTCTGTTACATCAGTTCATTTGACCCCATTTCAAACTCTGTACAATACTTTCCAGTATCTTCCTACTCAGTTGACTTGCCTCCTCTCTTTGGAAATTGATAGGAGGAGGAGGCCCCCACTTGGACTTCCTCCTCTCACCACTTTCTGCTCACCCTGCACACCTTCACTGGAAGGAGGTGGTAAAATCAAGGATGAGCACTGACCCACATTGGGACCATCTTCTCTTCTTCTCCCAGGAGTCTGGGGTGAGACAGTTACACAATTCAGTTATTCTCCACACCCAACAATGAATGCCATGAATGCCACAGAGAGCTCTGTACCACCACATGAACCAGAAGCAGAGTGTTGACAAAAGAGTACTTTGTGGCTTTCCTGACTTTCTTAGGACTATTTCAACCTCTTTCCAAGGACTGGCTGTATTCTTCCCTCAGGTGATGTCTCTGAATTTCCACAATAATTTCCCCAAATCTGGGTTAAGTACAAGTAGCTAGAATTGTTTTTCATACCGAAAATTAAAGAGTCTCAATTAAAACTCACATCCTAGACTTGAATATTTTCTCACTATTCCTATCTAAAAAGATGCCTCTTTTTCCTGGCCATCTGTCTACTTCTAGACCCAACCTCTCCCCAAGCATTAATGGTGAGACCAAAATGATATTTCTTTTCACCCTATATATCTACAAAATGAGTAGCATGGTCAAATTCAAATAGGATTCATGACAAGATAACAATATTCAGATTCCTCGTAGCAGCTTTTTAACATCAACTGAACTCAGTGAAGTATCCTCTGGGGTCTCCAGTGCAGCCAGCCTCCTCAAATATTGACTAATCTGAATAGTCCACTTAAATAAGACTTGAAATAACATCGCTACTCCATGCTTTCACTTACTAACATTCCTACGATTCAATGAACATCGTTTTTTTCTTAAAATAAAGCTATCAAAACAAACATGCTTATACAATAGCATGGTCCAGTGAAATACAATGAAGTATTTTCAAAAGAAGTTTGGTGTTGTAATAAGATTCCTAAGTAAATCTGAGTAGAGAAAGGACTAGCAGTCCTTTCTAGACAGAATTGATTTTGCTAATTTAAAAAATATCTATGACAAGACTGAATGTTTTCACTGGACTATCAACATATGTCAAACACTTTAAGGAAAATACATTTGAACCCAGCACTTTGTGGATGCTAATCAAGACTCCTACCAGCGAGCTACATCCCCAGCTTTGGTTTTTTGAGACACAATATTACTGTGTAGTTTAGCCTGACCTTGAGCTGCTAATTTACCCTAGGTTGGCCTTGAAATTGTGATCCTCCTGCCTCTGCCTCCCAAGTGCAGGGATTTCAGGCATGTGTCACCACATCAGCAAAAATAACACTTTTAGAGATACTGGTTCTTGCAAACAGTCTGATGTATTCTGAAGAATCACTAATTTCTTATTTCTTCAGAAAAGTCTCAGATATCCTGGAGCATCCCAGCTCCCATAACTTATTTCCAGTCTTCCCACCAATAACTCATCCTCACCACACAACAGCTCAAGACCAGATAGATCTAGGCTATAATGACAGAGCTCTGTTTCAGTATCCTCCCCAGATGGGCTCTTCTGACCAGGGATCTCTGTTTGTCTTCCCACCTCCACCCCATTGGAGAATACCCAATGGTCTGGACTTCACCACCTCCCACCATTTTCTTTTCCAAGTCCTCTTATGTTAGGGCCCCGATCTTTGCTGACAAAATAATAAGCATTTAATTAGTGGCAATACATTAATTTACCACCTCATCTACTAACTAGGTTTGCATCTTAGAAAGGTTTCTTTAAGCCAGGTGTTGTGGTGCACATCTGTAATTATAGCACTTGGGAGGCTGAGGCAGTAGGATTGCAAGCTCAAGGTCAGTTTAGCCATATAGTAAGTTCAGATCCAGCCTGGGAAACATTCAAAAAAAAGAGAAGAAAAGGCCTCTTGAGACAATGTTTATATGGAGAAGGTTGGCAATACACCTTACCTCCTTTCTACATATCCCACAAAATGCAAAACTGGTTCCGATCTTGTAGTAGGTGTCAAATACAAATCTGGACAGATTCCTGAAGAGAATTAAACTAGATGAGTTATTCTAGGCTTTTTTCCCCAATGTCTTTCTATCCATCTCTACTCTCTTCTCTACATGTCCATATGTTCATGCCAGAAGAGCCTACATTTGTCAAAATATACATGGCACTAGGAAAAGCCACTCACTACATCTATAATTTTTAGCATGTTTCTGTATTATGGTTCCATTGAAGTCATTTGGATGTACTTTATCTCAATTTCCTCTTCAATGAAATTGTGTTATTATTTATCTATTATTGCTAGAGCTTTTGGTAGCAGTCTGTTTTGGTAAAATACATTAGGAAACTTCCAGGAAAATTGTCAGAGAAAAAGAAGTATTACATTTTAAAAAATTACTAAGCACCTGCTTTACACAAAGCACTGTATCATCTGTTATGGAAGACACAAATATTTTCTGACTTCGAAAAACACACAGCCTAATGTAGAATTTTATAATCTAGGTTATTTTACTAATGATCAAATCACAACATGAGAAACAAAATTTCTTTAACTGTTAAAGGAAAGAGGGAAGTATGTTTTTTACTTACTTTTCAGAATTTTTCATGTATGAGAAAAATTGTGAAGAACTTCACAAATTACTGAGATGGTGTGGGCTACAAAATGTAAGTAAGTGTCTGAATAATTTCCTAGGCTTGATCAGGTGGCTAAGCAGAGATTGACCTTGTACCCTTGAACTGTACTTTGATTGTCATTTGTCTCTGTGGACTTTAGGAATTTGCTACAGAGTGGCTGGTTACCAGTGTTCACCTTGTTAACATTAACCGTGGACTTGGGATCCTGCTGGATGCGCTCAAGGGGTAATATAGCACAGAACTTCAAGACACCTAAAGAGAAAGGAAGATAAGATAATAGTTAAGCTAGGGAAAGCTAGAAAACTTTGAGTGGTTCACAACAGAGTTCCCCACACCTATCCCCACACCAACAGAAGACATGTGAGGTCAGATGTTTGGCTGTACACTGGTCCTGTGAGTTCGATTGTTAAAGAAAATTTATCTTATTCCAAGAACTACAACATAGTCAAGTAGAGCATATATTCAACTGGAAACACTGTGTTATAAATGTGTAACATTTGACCAGACGTATTCGTGCTCAGGCCCTTGAACTTACATTACCTTATGGAAAAATTCTAGAAACTGTAACAGTCAAATACACCTAGGGATGTTCTGAGCATTCATCAAAGATGCTCAGAACAAAGTATTATTCTTCTTTCTGATTCCTGTGGCGCATTCATGGAGAAAATGCATTTCTGAAAAGAATGCTCTTTACACGCTCGCTCCAGAAACAGACAAGGACGTGTAGGAGTGAAGCATATGCTTCCATTCTGGACTTGGAAGCTGAATTTCCAGGTTTTTTTACCCAACACTCCAAGGAAAAAGGATTTTCTTTTGTAAGAATGCAAATAAAAGCCTCTCTCAGTTAAAAACTTTTCTCTGTTTTTAAGCCATAGATTTTCAGTCAGGACATGAACCTGGTATTAAATGCAGCTGTTCAAGAAATAGGTGTGTACAGGAAATGGGAGGGCTCCAGGGAACAGTTAAAGGGAATTTTTATCTGGTCCTTGGGAGGCTTATGGAAAAATTTTCCAAATTTATTATGGAATGACAAGAAGAGTCAAGTGTTTAGAATTTAGGTTTTAAAAAAAACTTTAACCTTGGAGAAATATGGCCGAATTATAGAAACACAGAATTTTCCAGGTTTGGGTTTATGGAGGTGAGTGGGGTGTGTGTGTGTGTGTTGTGTGCATGCATGAGTGTGTTTTAATCTGCAAGTGCTAAAACTTCTTCAAGGCTTGGACAGTCACACTTTTTTCTTTCTTGTTCAGAAATCTCCACATATATTTCAATTACAGACCAGTTAATTTTTTCTCTTATTTGAGTGTGACCATACTGCAAAAGTTAGGATGGATGCTTGAATAAAGCTTTTTCTCTGCATTCTTCTTCCATACATTTTCTATGATAATTCTTCCTGATCACCATTCCCTATACTTTTCTGTCTACTTTGTAAATTCAGCACAATAAGTTACACTATTTTGTTCTAAATATCAAATTACTTGTGTTGCATGCTTGCAAGAAAAGTAAATCTGATTTATTTAAAAATGACTTCACCTCAAGAAAACAACTCAGAATTTGGAGCACTGAGGTGGATCTCAGCCACTCCTATGTCTGCAAGATACCTGTTTCCATTTGATCTTTGATCCGGTCTGCTGACAAATTTACCATTCCAGAGAAGCCTGGAGTTCAACAAAAATGCTGACAGTCTCCTTGTGCATCTGCTCCTTGTCCCTTTGTATCCTTTTATGTTAAAATAGCCAGCTTGTCAAGCGCTCTGGCCTTGCAGGGATGAGAACTAGAAACACAGGAATACATAGATGTCTTTTTATATAGGCTTTTCCAAACCAGATTTAGCTGCAGGGGAATATAAATGACAAATGTGTTGACAAATGACAAGATGTTACATACTGTAAAAATATTATTACATGCACACCACTTCCTGTTAGGGTGCATACAGTGACTGCAACTTGTTTAAAATGAAGTACATATTAAGAGAAACTTCATGCCTTCTAAGCTGTTCTAACTTGAATTCAAATTCTCTGAAAGTAGGTGTTTAAAAAAGAAAGAATGCAAGGAGAAGACTTGTCCTGAACTTAATAATCACAAATAGATGTGAGGATCCCCTTGAGAGATCACAAGTTAAAAAACAGATCTTATTTGGATCAAAAGTGGTTTGGGACAGAAATAGGTAAAATATTTCAGATAGAGAGTATGTAGGATGTGGTTCTCAGGACACGTTACAGAGTGTCACTGCCAACCTCTACTGATTTACGTGCCCTTCAGTAATGGTGGACACCCAGACATGTGGCTATCTGAACTTGTTATCTACATTTCAGTGAAGTCAAAATCTTTAAAGACAAATTTACCATCAGAAGCATCATTCGTGGTACCCTCTTACACTGTTGGTGGGAATGTAGACTAGTACAACCACTCTGGAAAAAAATTTGGAGGCTACTTAAAAAGCTAGACATTGATCTACCATTTGATCCAGCAATACCACTCTTGGGGATATACCCAAAAGACTGTGACACAGGTTACTCCAGAGGCACCTGCACACCCATGTTTATTGCGGCACTATTCACAATAGCCAAGTTATGGAAACAGCCAAGATGCCCCAATACTGACAATGGATTAAGAAAATGTGGTATCCATCTCTAGCAATAAAGGAAATGCAAATTAAAACCACACTAAGATTCCACCTCACCCCTGTTAGAATAGCCATCATCAGCAACACCACCAACAACAGGTGTTGGCGAGGATGCGGGGAAAAAGGAACCCTCTTACACTGTTGGTGGGAATGTAGACTAGTACAACCACTCTGGAAAAAAATTTGGAGGCTACTTAAAAAGCTGGACATCGATCTACCATTTGATCCAGCAATACCACTCTTGGGGATATACCCAAAAGACTGTTACTCCAGAGGCACCTGCACACCCATGTTTATTGCGGCACTATTCACAATAGCCAAGTTATGGAAACAGCCAAGATGCCCCAGCACTGACGAATGGATTAAGAAAATGTGGTATCTATACACAATGGAATTTTATGCAGCCATGAAGAAGAACGAAATGTTATCATTCGCTGGTAAATGGATGGAATTGGAGAACATCATTCTGAGTGAGGTTAGCCTGGCCCAAAAGACCAAAATCGTATGTTCTCCTTCATATGTGGACATTAGATCAAGGGCAAACACAACAAGGGGATTGGACTTTAAGCACATGATAAAAGCGAGAGCACACAAGGGAGGGGTGAGGATAGGTAAGACACCTAAAAAATTAGCTAGCATTTGTTGCCCTTAACGCAGAGAAACTAAAGCAGATACCTTAAAGCAACTGAGGCCAATAGGAAAAGGGGAACAGGTACTAGAGAAAAGGTTAGATCAAAAAGAATTAACCTAGAAGGTAACACCCACGCACAGGAAATCAATGTGAGTCAATGCCCTGTATAGCTATCCTTATCTCAACCAGCAAAAACCCTTGTCCCTTCCTATTATTGCTTATACTCTCTCTACAACAAAATTAGAGATAAGGGCAAAATAGTTTCTGCTGGGTATTGAGGGGGTGGGGGGAGAGGGAGGGGGTGAAGTGGGTGGTAAGGGAGGGGGTGGGGGCAGGGGGGAGAAATGAACCAAGCCTTGTATGCACATATGAATAATAAAAGAAAAAAAAAAGAAGCCTCATTCGTGCTCGTGTAATTGATTCTAATATACTGGTTATCGAAGAATATGCACTATATTCCCAACGACTATGAAAAACGAAAGGATAATGTGGTCCACTTTCTTCCTTAGCTAAATTGGGTTATCTTTCAATGTAAGATGTTGAATAATAAAGATGATGTAATCAGAAATGATTTTATAATTGTTATTCTTCATTAAAACCCTAGCATACTTAAATATAGGTTAATATCACATTGCATACTCATAATTGATGATCAAAATTATAGTCACTAACTGGAATAAGTTAAGCAATCTTAACTTAAGCAATCTAGGATTCTTATACATGGAACTCATTCAGTTTGCTAAAACATAATTTTTAAAAAATGTCACAAAGGACATCAGACCTCAGCTAAGGTTATGAACCTAGATGTCTCACCCCACTGAACTCAAACAGTTGGGTCAAAAGAGCTCTAGCCAAAGACTACTCAGCACCCAAGCATTATCTCCAACTGTCCTGGTGGCTCGTGTTATGTCTGAGAGGAGCGTGGCAAGCGAGCCCACTCTGGATTAGACAAGGCACATGGAAGACACAACACTGACCTCCATGTCTATATTTGCGGATCAATGTGGGCAAATCCTAGCTGTGTTTGTCAGAAATGCAGGTCTAACAGTCTTTCCACAGGCAAATGGCTGGAGTGGGTAAAGCCTTCAGTTCGTCACTGCATTTCATACAAGAAAGAGATCCATTATTTTACCCAGTCTGTAAAGTCTGCTTTTAATTTGGATTTTTTCCTGCTGCTGGTCCTAGCCTACATATCTTACATAGCCACCACACAAAAGAGGCATATTTTTTTCTGCTGGATCTTCAGGGTGGGGTTTCTCTTGAGGTCAGTGCTTGAGAGGCTGGTTCAAGATGTCCCTTCAGCTTTCTGAATCCCGGCTCAGTGAAACCACTGATAAGCCAAGGCTTTTTCCTCTTGATTTTCCACACAGCTGAAAAAAAATATTGCTGAAGTGACTCAGGAGAAATGGGTAAAATGTCTTTTCCCAGCCCGCAACCTCCTCCTGCCCTGCTCATCCCAGCCCCCAGCCAGTCTACTCCCACACACCATCTCTGTCTCTTTTTATTTTTTTCTTCCTCTTTGGCTTATGCTGTTCTTTTTTGGTCTCTGGCCCTAGTTATGACAGCTGATTGACATAGCTGGCAGTTCCCCTGGTGTCTGGTTAGGCAGAATTCCCCTTGTAAAACTAGGATACAAAACAAAGAACAGACAACAGTATATAAAGGGAGACTGAATAAAACAGAACCAGGAGAGAAGCAATAATGTTTGCTGAAAATATTTTTAAATTTTCCAAAGAGAGGGAGCAAACCTTTAAAAGATTGTTTTAATCATCTGCGTTGCTTTTCCTTCCCCATTCTCTTTCTAGCCATTTCTTCCCCCCCCACACCCCCACACACCACACTACACCACACCACTTTTCGGCTTCCATTTTTTCATCTGCTTTCTTCCTTGTATTTTTCCCTGAGTCATAAACATTTTATCAGTAAGAATTCTTCCTACTTCTGACCTTTGCTAGAGTCAAACATTTGCTTTTTCCTCACTTATTTTTCCACCTGGCCAGTAGTGGCATGACTGTGTCAAGTGACATTGTGAGCAATTATTGTTCACAATAATTTAAGACTTTTCTTCCACTCTTCTAAAGGAAGCTGGACTTCATCCTGCCCCCAACATCTCCACTGTGCAGGGTTCAGCACCTTAGCCTCAGATATTCGTACCTAAAATTTTCTCTTGGGATAGAAGGTCCTGTCTATTTTCCCTCTACATAAACATTTACTCATCGGGTCACCTCCTCCAAGTTCTCTATCGTATACATAAAATGATGTTGATCGAAACATTGAAAACTTAACATGTCATCTTTTTTGGCAATGTGTGTGCCTTGTAATGTAATCAAGGCAAAGAAATAAACATCTAATGGTAGAAATTCAGGCTTCCACAAAGGCCTTCTGAGTTAGTTTCTTTTTTTATAATAAGGCCATGATCAACACTGTTTAGGGAAGAGGGAGAGGTTGGTATATATTAGGTAAGGTAATAGCGACTCCTGAACTCCCTTTTTCTTATAGTAGTGCTGTGTGAAATTTGAACCCAATACTTTCCTGTCGCTCCTTTTATATTATACTTTTCCTGAACTTATAGAAGGAGACTTGACTTCAATTGCTTTTCTACCTTCACAGATTATTGTCGTTATTTTCATGTATGATAAGAATATATAGTGTGTCTGATAAAAGGCTTATATCAGTATCATATAAAGAACTCCTCAAACTCAAAAGAAAGGAGAACCCAATTTTGAAATAGTCAAAGAATGAACAGATGCTTCACCAAAAAAGATAAAGATAGAAAGTTAGCATATGAAAGTTTACTCAATATCATCAGTCATCAGAGAAATACAAATTGGAACTACAAGATACCAAGACATACCTATTCGAATAATTAAAACCAAAATCATGGACCATGTCACAGGTGCTAAAGACATGGAGGAACCAGAATTCTTATCCACTGCTGGTTGGAATATAAAACAGTACAGCTTCAGAAAATGGTTGGGCATCTTCCTAAACACACACTTACCTTATGATTAGCTGTTCTACTTCTTGGTATTTACTCAAGAGATATAAAAGAGTATTTTCATACCAAGATGTAGACACTAATGCTCATAGAACTCTTTTTATAACAGCCCCAAATTTGAAACAATTCAAACATCCTTCAACAGATGGATGGATAAACTACTTGTGAAATAGCAACACAACAGAGTACTACACAGCCTTTTCTAATGCTAGGTACAAGCATCAACATGGACAGAGCTCAAAATAACTACACCAAGTAGAAAAAAAGCTAGACAAAGAACATGAGTCTGATGACTGGATTTATATAAAACTCAAGAAAACAGTAAGCTTATCTGCAGTGACAGTGGATCAGTGACTGCCTGGAGAGCAGCACAGATGGGCAGGATGGGGGTCCCAGAGGGGGACCAGGGAACCTTAGGAGGAAATGGATATGTTCACCCTCGGGAGCGTGGGGGGTTTTCACATGTCAAAACCCATCAGATTGTACACTCTCAATCTGTAGAGTTTACAGCCTGCCAATTACACCTCAATAACACCAATAAACATGGCGGCTTGTCTCCTGAGACTCCTTTGCTCTGTTTCCCATCCCTTACATTTAACTGACCTTCACTTTCCTTTTTCTGTTAAATTTTGGTTTTGTTTTTTTTCCCAGTAATATCTCCTCCTTGTGGTGGTGGGAGGGCTGTCCTGGAAGGCAGCAGCAGCAGCAGCAGCTTTGAGAGTTCCTGGGAGCTAGACAAGGGTGTGGAAACCTAGACATTTCCTCTTCTTGAAGTAAGCAAACCTTCTTCCAACTCTAGCCACGTGCTTACCTGAGCTTCCTCATTTCCAGGGAGAACAATGGGCTACTTGGAGATTTCCTCCCCACTTTCTCCCTCTATGATAGCAACAGCCTGCAGCACCAGTGTCCTGTGAGTAGTTTGTCTCTAGACACCTGTCCTCTGGGGTTTGTGGAGATTTCTTGCCACCTAGTTTTACCTTAAGAGTTGTTTATGGGTTTTTGATTTTGCTACCTATTTTTTTCTGTCCATTTTTATACAGACTTGGGAAATTCCTTAGTCTTAAATTTATGAGAGGAGACAGACTGACAGACAAAATGCATAAAACATCAAACAACATGCTGTTTCAGCTTTGAAAACTATCAAAATGGAAGTAATAATTGAAGACCTGGTGATAGATGGTGTGACTCCAGGACACCATCTATGAAGTAGAAACCTTCATAATGCTAAGATTTTAGGTGAACAAGTAGAAAAGAAGTCATGAAATGAACTAAGGAAGAAAACCAGAGAGGTAGAAGTAATCTAGGACAGTTCAGGGTTATGAACGAGAATGGAGAAGCACTCAGAAGAGGGAGATGCAAAGTGATTACCTTCTATAACATGTCCAGAAAGAAAGAAGAGACACAGGACAGTACCAGAAAAAGGATGCAAATTTCCAACAGTGTCTTTAGAAAGAGAGAAACTTTTTGGTGTTTTACTTATTTATTTATTTTCAGTTGTGGCAATAGGGGAGGAGACAGTACAAAGAAATAGTGATTTTGTGCCCTCAGAATCCTTGTATGGACAATTCTGAAAATTTCCCAGCATGCTTTGCTAGAAGTAGAGCCAGGCACTAGGCAGGTAGAGGCATCACATTCCATCCTATCCTGCCCCATAAATACTAACAGTCTAGTGAAGAGGCTGGGCAAGTAGAATTACCTAATTTATTAATTACATTAGCCATCTTAAGTTGGGTATATCAGCTTTGTATGCTAGATTATAAACTAGTTAGTAAGATTTTATTCCTGTAAGGGGACTTAGCAAATACCACTCTTTTCTATGTGATTAAACTAAGTCATCACAAGTTTAAATAGCTTGTCTAAGGCACAGGTCAGTAATAGAAGATTCCTGATTAAGGTGGAACATTGTCCAGACTCCCAGAAATCTTTTTCACTTGAACAGAGTAACACCTGACTAAAAGCATCAACATTTATACTATTTTTAAACACTCCATGTATCTAAAAATATTTAAAATCTGTATGGTCAATTCCAGCAAAAAAAAAAAAAAAAAAAAAAGCAGACACAAAGCTGAAGTCATCTTGATACCAACATCTAGAAATAATGTGAAAAACACAACAAAAATTTTAATGCATATCTAAGTTTCAGAGGAAACGGGAGAGTCCCAGGTGGCAGAAACAAGGGAGCTGAAAACCCTAATTGTGAGCACATGAGCTGAGTCTGCAGCAGCCCTGGGGTAGGGTCCTCAAACTTGGCAGCATTCAGGGGCTCAGAGTTGCAAAGCGTGCTCCAGGACAGGAGATGAGATGTTGGGTCTAGATGATGCAAGGGTTTAGAGCTAAAACTGAGCGTGAAGTCAGGACCTTCAAAGCCACACCCTCAGAGAAAAGGAGAACAGAGAGAAAATAGACTACCACTCAGGGGATATGAGAAGGAAGCGTGTCTGTGAGCTCTGGGGAAAAGAAAATGATTAATTAAAACCTCAAGCTTGCAGCTCTCACAGATTGAATGCTAGACTGAATTTATCCTGCCTTCATTGTTTATGAGAAATTAATTTTTAAAAAATTGACCCTAGGGACATGAGGTAAAACCATGAAGGAGAAATACTTCATTAAGTCCAGGTACCTGCACAATGGTGCACACACAGCACTAGTAAAGATGAAATCATAGCTAAAACTTACAAAATACAAGACACACGTAAGCAGCAAAAGCAATAGGAGGGTTAATTAAGTTCCTGCAGGAAATGTTGACTGCTCTCCTCCTAGTCTGCCTTGACCTCAGACCTCATCACTGCACATTCACTGTCAACTCAGGTATGAGGTGCTGTGTGCCTTTGAGGGCTGGCGTGGTCTAACACAGCAGCAGTGTCACATACAGCAGGAAACACCAAGGAAGTCACTTCCTGGGTACAGCCCTCAGCGGTGGCCAGTACATGAACCCCTTAGGACCCTCTCTCCAGGGCAGGGAGGGGACGTGTGTGACTCTCCAACTATGAAGCTGTTCCCTACAAATTTCCCTCACTTCCCAAATCAAAACCTGCACACAAATCTTCTCAAGATTGGATTCTGGGAAATGCTAGAACTAACAAAATAGCAGAACAACCATTAGAATGAAATGTGAGAGAAAGACCAAGAAGGGCAAATGTACC
Source organism: Castor canadensis (assembly GCF_047511655.1). Taxonomy (NCBI): domain Eukaryota; kingdom Metazoa; phylum Chordata; class Mammalia; order Rodentia; family Castoridae; genus Castor; species Castor canadensis. The sequence goes on along the minus strand of NC_133387.1, from coordinate 127,703,217 downwards.
TCTAAAGATGACATAAAAGAAAAAACCTGGAATTTTCCACATTTACAGAAAAAAGAATACTCAATTCAAAAAACAAGTCCTGAGAAGGACACGTAATAATAAATTTACACTTAGACACATTTCTAGTAAAACTGCAAAATCATCAAAAAAAAAAAATCTGCAAAGCAACTGAATAAAGGAGGATGTTTACAGAGGACTACCCAGCACACGCAGCTAGAAGACTCTCAGTAGTAACAACAGACACTAAATAACGCCTCTACAATGTTAGCAGAAAATAATTGCCAACCCTGAATTCTATACCCAACTAAACTCAAGTGTAAGGTCAATATCCAAATATTTCTCAGATGAATGTCCTCAGAGGAACAGAGAGTTTGCCAGTCACAGGTCCTTCTTAAAGGAACTACCAAAATCAGATTCCAGAAAGAATGAAATTATGGATGAAAACAAAAGGAATTCAGAAGGCAATACTGATCAAGGTAATAGATAAATATATCAGAAAACTTGGATAAACATTGATTATAAAAATTGGACCACTATTTAGTAGAAGGAGCAAAAAGCAAAGTCATGCTAAAACTCTAGGTGATTATATCTAAACATAGAGCAGGAAGTAGAAGTTAAAATTCTCTAATAATTTTGCATCGCTTGCAAGGAAGATAGAATATCTACACTGGTCATCTTAGACTTTCTTAAACCAAACATGCACCCTAAAAATATCAGCAAAGCTACTAAGAAAAAAGGACAATATTTCTACCAAACTAGTAACAAGGAAATAGAGAAATAAAATAATTTTGCTAATCCAATATCATGCAAGCAAGGAGAAACAGTAAATAACTAACAAAAAAGATAAACTAAAATCACAAAAGGTGCTGCACACACACACACACACACAAACACACACATCCCAGCTGCACACACACTCAATGACAGCAAATGGACTAAAAAAACTCTCAGACCGGATTTATTTAAATCCAGTTATTGTGATATTTTAAATGCACTAAAATATAGCATAGGTGAGATAAATACAAAACCACTAGTAAAATGACATCTTTAAAATATTATCAGTAATTTAAAAGTGAGATCATTGAAAGATTAAAAAAATTCATACCATTTGCGTTAGCTAGCTACGGCTATATAACAAAGCATCCAAAAATTCAGTGCTTAAAAACATGAGTTTTTAAATTTCTCATGGTCAGTTGGGAATTTGTGCTGATATGGGGCTGAACCAGCTGACCTTGGCTGGGCTCCCTCGTGTACCTGCAGGCCTCTAGGGGGTTGGCAGGGCTGCTGGTCTAGGATGGGCACATTGGCATACTACGCCTGGGCTAAGGGAGGGGAGGGGCGGTCGGTGACTGGGTTGCAGGCCTCTAGTTACTGGGCAGGCCAGCTTGAGCAGTTGCAGGGTCCTGTGGGGGAGACTACAGACCAATTCTGCTTCCTTATTGGCCACAGCAAGGCACAATAACAACCCAGGCTCAAAGGTGGCAAAACAGACTTCACTTTTGTGGGCAGAGAAGGCATGGCAATGACCCAAATATAAACCTAATTTTGCTGTAACATCAGAGAAAATAGATTTTAAGGTTAACAGCAATAGGGATAATCAAAGTATATATATATACTTTATTATATATGAACATGTCATCAGAAAGCTAAAATAATATCATACCTATATTTAATCCACAAAAGCAATTATAAAAAGTTTGACTGAATTACATGGAAAGGTTCACAAAGTCACAGTTAGAGTGAGAGGTGTTAAGGAACGAGGCAAGCTGATCAGAAGACTAAAAATGAATAAGGACATGCAAAATGTAGCAAAGCAGCAGTCTAGTGTACACATGTAGAAGTCTGCATCTGAAAATTAATACATACACATTTCTTTTAAGCTGGTACTACAACAGTTGTAAAACTGACCATGTAACTTGTCCAAAATATGCTTGATGAATATCACAGAATTCATATCATACCAACCATATTGTATCTCTGATCTAAACAATATAGCACCCATTCCCTGCCCCTCCAATTGAAAAAACACTTTTTGAGTTTGGAAATATAAAAACAGATATCTGGGCGCCAGGGCTGTCATCTGTAATCCCAACTACTTGGGAGGCTGAGATCAAGAGGATCCTGGTTCCAGACCAGCCCAGACACAGAAGATTGTGTGACCCCATCTCAACAGAAAAGAAGCTGGGTGTAGTGGCACATGCTTGTTATCCCAGTTTTGGCAGCAAGCTTAAAATAGGATGATTGTTGTGCAGACTGGCCTGGACAAAAAGTGAGACCCTATCTCCAAAATAACCACAGCAAAAAGGGCTGGAGGTGTGGCTCTTTGCAAGAGCAAAGCCTTGAGTTCAAACTCCAGTACCACACACACACACAGACACACACACACAAAACAACAAAAACCATAGACATAATACATCAATAGACTGAAGCAGCAATGGAAATTAGCAAAAATGTTTATACCTTTAGAAGAGTGAATATGCTACACTTTAATGTTTAAGGGTGTAGGTAAAGCAGTACTTAAAATAATCTGTATGGCTTATGCAATACCCACTAGTAATAAAAGAATGAGGAAAAATGTAATAGTTAATGTTGATTCAGTATTAGTGCTCTGGTAATTTCATTTAATCTCAGAACAATCCATGGAGTTAACTCATACTGTTATCTTTATTTTACAGATAAGGAAATTGCATGTTAGAACTTCATTAATTTGCCCAAGTTTCTACTGTGATAGGATTCAAACAGTCTTTCTACAACAGAGCCCATGCAATTAGCTGATTGGTAATTATATTCAGTCAACTCTCAGTATTCATGGGGGAATGCTCCCAAGCACCCAACAGATATCAAGTCTCTTATATAAAATGGCATAATACAGTTGGCTTTCTGTATCTGTAAATTCTACCTGCCTTGGTGGATTCCACCAAAGATTAAAAATACTCCAAAAAAATACCCTTGCAGCATCTGTCTTGAATACATACCATTTTTTTCTTGAGCATTATTCTCTTTATTATATAATTATTCTCCATATTATACAATATGCACTGACATAGCGTTTACATTGTATTTTAAGTGATTTGAAGTCTATGGAAGGATAGCCATAGTTAAATGCAAATACAGCCATCTCTTGGTATCCACAGGGGTTGCCCCAGGATCTCACTGCCAATGCCCTGCAGACCCTGGAGGTACCCAAATTAACAGATGCTCAGGTCCCTCAAACACAACGGCATAGTGTTTGCAAATGTCCTTTGACATCCATATACTTTAAATGATCTCTAGATTACTTATAAAACCTTATACAATGTAGACGCTATATAAATTATTGCTATACTATATTGTTTAGAACAAAATAACAAGACTAATGTCTGTGCATGCTCAGTGCAGATGCAATTTTTCCCCTGAAAATTTTCTACATGAAGTTGGTTGAATCTGCAGAGATGGAACCTGTTGATTATGGAAAGTCAATTCTGTATGGAGACGTGGAAAGATTTTAAGACAGATTTATAAATAAAGCAACGAAATTTCTAATGAATTCTATATGTCTACTTACCCACTTATGTAATACAATTCCAAGACGTGTATGTGTACATGAACACAGATTTATGTAAATGATTATGCCTATTAAGTATGAGGCATGGCATGAGGAGAACTTGGGGACAAAGGTGACACTCAACTTTTAGACCACACATTCACCACTGAACACTTCTACGATGTGAATGGATTCGTGTGTTACTTGTGTACTTAAACAACTCAGAGGAGGAGGAGGACAATGTCAAATTGGAATGTGATGTTGGAAAGTAATTCTAATAGGAAAACTTCAAATATAAATGCACACACACCCATATATGGCATGTACTAGCTGTCTGGTTTAAACCTGCAGTCGGGAGAAACAAGGCACTGGGAATGTCTGCACTACACACAGAGTTTCAATGGTGCTTTGAAGTGACTTGTCAACTTCGAGATGGAGTTAGTCGCATATTGAAATAGCCCTCAATAAGCGCTAACAAGGATTTGATTACATGAAGATTCACTTTGTCTATTTAACATATTAACTGTTGAGATTCTGGGGTACAATAACAAATAAGATTGTAACTTGATGGGTATCTGTGCTGCTTACACAATACTGGAGATATCAGGAAGTTATTGGTTGATCACAAGGCTTCTTGGAGAAAAAGAAACCAAAGCTGACTGAAGATACAAAAAATTATGGTTTGGACCTTAAACATAGCTCAAAAGTCCATAGGCCTGTGGTGCCATTTGGAGATGGCAAACCTTAGGGGGGTGGGAACCTTAGGGAGTGGGAACCTTGAGGAGTGGTGAACCTTGGGGGTGGTGAACCTTGAGCAGTGGTGAACCTTAGGGAGTAGGAACTTTAGGGGGTGGGAAACTTAAAGGGTGCGAACCTTATGGGTTGGGAACCTTAGGAGGTGGGAACCTTAGACTGTGGGAAACTATGGTGGGGTGGTGAACCCTAGGGGATGGGAACCTTAGGAAGGCAGAAACTTAGGATGTGGGAACTTTAGGGGATGGGGCCTAGTGAGAAAAGTTGGGTCACCAGGGGTGTGATTTTGAAGGGGATATTGACTAGGGGTCCCTTGAAGCGGGAATTTCACCCTCTTCTTTCTCTCTCTATTGCTTCCCAGTGGACATGAGATGACAAACATCCTTCGCCATTCATGTACTGCCTCTCCACAAGGCCTATAGTGACATGGCCAAGTGATCATGAACTGAAATTTCTGGAGCCATAGGCCAAAATAAACCTTTCCACCTTCTAATTTGATTTTCTTAGGTATTTTGTCACAGCAACAGAGATCTAACACAGAAAACTGATACAAAGATGTGGAGTCACTGCTGAGACTACCTGAGGATGTGGTTCAGACACCTGTGGAATTGGTTGACTGAGGCATTTAGAAAAATTTGGAGAAATAGATAGAAAATGCCAGGAAAGCTCTAAGCAGAGTTTACTGGGGAACTGTGGTGAGGGTACAGAAGACCACAGTGCTGATAGGAAGGTGGACAGTCAGGGCTGTGTCCAGGCCATGAGAATTTGTGGGAAGTTCAGTTTAAAGATGATGTATTAATTAATCTGATGGAGGAAATGTCAAGGCAGCCCAGCCTTCAGACAGTGACATGGGCAATGCCAGCTATTTTTAGCCATATTTACAGTGAGGATTGGAAACAAAAGGCAGAGAGGAAAGATTTGAAAAAGTCACAGATTGTTCATTAAAGGAACGTGTTTAAAGTTGTAGCCAATGAGGGTATAGAGAGCAGCACCATTAAAAAGAAGCCAAGTGGCTGTGTGTGGTGACACATATCTGATCCTTGCTACTCAGGAGGCAGAGGTAGCAGGATCATGGTCTGAAAAATAAAAAGCAAAAAGGGCTGGGAGCATGGCTTAAGTTGTAGAGCACATGCCTAGAAAGTGTGAGGCCCCGAGTTCAATCCCTAGTACAGGCAGTTAATTAGTTAAAATAAAACAAACAGAAGTCAAGCATTTTGCACCAGGATCATAGAAAAGATGCTTTGTGCACATCTTAGGAATAGTCAAGACCCACCCATGCCAGACATGGAGGGGTTTACATGTAAGGCTTCCGTTTGGGAAGACCGCTCCGTGGCATCCTGCCTGCACAAGGCCACCTAGAGAATTTCTTACCCTGGGTTCCTGCCTCACTGCAGCCATGGTTCAAATGGGCCCCAGGACAGTCTGCACCAGCCACAGAACTTAGAGTCATCCACACAGTACTGGTTTTGCAGGCATACAAATCATGAGAGTTACGCGGCCACGAAGGCTTGTTTTACTGAGAAATGGGTTCCATAAAAAAAAAAAAAATGTTGAGAAAGAAGACACTGATGAAATTAACACCCCAAACAGAATGAAAAGAAAGCAGAAATTATATTTAAAATAATTTTTTTTAATTCTTGAAGATTCTTTCTTGATAAGGTAAAATTACCCATGAAGGTTACTACCAAAGTATGGATTAGTAGATGTTGTGGTTTGGAGCCAAATGTCCCTCAAAGGCCCATGTGCTAACGACTTGGTTACCAGCCTGTGGTGCTACTGAGATGTGCTGGAACCTTTAGATGGTAGGGGTAGTAAGTTAGGTTTGGGGGACTTGGCATTGGAGGGGCTGTTCCTCTCTCTTTCACTTTCTGACCACCATGAGGTGAACAGACCTCACCTCCCATGCACTCCTGCCTTTACCTCCTGCCCCACCACAGCCCCAAAGAAGTGGACCATGTGGGCATGTACTAAAACATCTGACCTGTCCCACTTCTAGTCAAATTTCCTCAGCAGTGCACAGCTGGCTAACGGCATCAGAAGATTCAAAGTAAAATTAGCAAACAGTATATATGATAGGGGTGGGATAGGGAGACATTTTTTTTTCTAAAGTAGCCTGCAGTATCCATTTTAGACTATGAAAATGTCCTTCTTCCTCTGCCACTACATAGTCACAACCACCTGTAAAATGTGTCCCCACATTTTATGTCCCAAGAACAGCAGCAGCACATATACTCCAAAGGCAAGACGTGCTCTCCTCCTTCAAAAGAGCTTTGGAAGTCAAGAGCAATTCAACTTGCTCTGAACTTGTTATCATCATACTTTCTTGCTTCTTTTGAATTTGATCTTCCCAATTTAACTGACAATTACAGAGCAGGAAGGCAAATTCTCTAAGTAATTATGAGGGCGGGGGGTTCCATGCAAGAGTACAGCTCTCATAGACCATCAGAGCATTGGATTAGCCAAATAGTTTCTGAGAAAAAAAGTCAAAAATAGCTGAGCATGTCAAATTAGATGGAAATCTTAAGTATTTAGCCCAGTGAGGTATAAAAGAATAACATGCAGAGCATCAAAAGCTAAACAAAACAAAGCAAAGGTCTTTTTTCTTAATCTCTAAAAACCTACAGAATCCATTGGGCAAATAATAGCACTAGAGAAAAAAATCTGAGAGATCACAGAAGGCAATCACCTGAAGTGTCTTAGAAATGTGAGACTGTAACCAAAGTGCTTTCAAAGCATTCTGCATTTAAAAAGGATTCCCACTTTCATTTTCTCAATAGAGATCTGGAATAGGAAAGAAAATGTAACTATTCCATGTTGGTAAGTGATCCAAGACCAAAAAATAAAAGAAGGGAGGAAGGAACGAAGGAAGGAAAGGAAAGGAGAAGAATGGTGAGGAAAGGAGAGGAAAGGAGAGTTAGGAGAGGGAAGGAGGGAAGGAAAGAAGAAAGGAAGGAAGGAAGGAAAGAAGGAAGGAAGGGAAGGAAGGGAAGGAAGGGAAGGAAGGAAGGGAAGGAAGGGAAGGAAGGAAGGAAGGGAAGGAGGGAGGAAGGGAGGCAGGGAGGGAAGGAAATAAGGTGACTTTCCCAAGGTCACACTTTAGGATGTACTGACTCTATTTTTAGCCAAAATGAAACCACAAATCTCTTCCTTCTAATCTTCTGAGATCTGGGGACCACAATGCAAATTTAGAAATTTAATTTCATTCCTTAGGATTCTCCCCAAGTCACCTAAGTTGGACTCCTGACTTTAAAAGTGTGAGATACTCATGAAGTAAGTCTCTTTTTGAATAGATTTCCAACACTGAGGCAAAGAAAGAAAGAAAACTGGTTATCAATATTGAATATTTGTATATTCTCTGAAAACTCTTGACTTCACTTCCTTAGTAACGGTGACACATGTGGCTGGAGACAAAACAACAATCTGAGTACAAGCTGTTACAATGATGGTATTCCATTGAGAAGTTTTAGTTCCTGATAAGCAGGGAACAAACCAAAGGGATGAAAGGGAATTAAGTGTCCTTGCACTGACCTGAGTCCTGGACGGTAAGTCATGTCGTTTAGGCTGGTTAGCTGGTTCTGAATGGTTAATCGCCTCAATACTCTCTTTTCCTGCAAAAGAAGAGAGACCTACTAAATATTTATACATGGCAACTGTCTAGATAAACCGTGCTATTTTCTGGTGTGAAAGAATGCAAATGAGACTGAGTAAAAAGGGGGAAAAAAAGCAGCAGCTTGCTTTTCCCAGAAAGGATCTCCTGGGACCCCTGGCGCTTCTCTATTCCGGTATTGAGCTAACCTTGAGCTAAACGTGGGGAAAGAGGGTGAGGAGCAAACAGCAGGAGGAATGGGTGAGGCAGGCCAGGGTCATCAGTGAAGGCTGTGTGGCAGGAAGAGAAGAAGGAAATCGCAGAGCTGATCATCCAGCTGTAGGGAGAAAGCACTTAACACACACGAAGCGCGTTATCCGTGCCACAGGTGGACAGCAAGTGTAATGACTGTGCACTAGTAGACGATTAGTGTGGATTGAAATTAACTTCAGTTTTTTTTTTTTTATTCAAGTGTTTAACTTGCTGGAAGATGGAATAGAAAAGCAACACACATCTTTTCAAAATGTGTTCTGAACCTCTGCTGTTCTGTTAAATCTAATCGCAGTAACCATGGGTCTTAGACTTTCCGGGACACTTCCATTTCAAATATTTGGCCTCCTTGCTTCCAGACTTGAGATTTGGAAAATTTTCAAATCTTTCAGGATTTTGCTAAGGACTTAGACTATCAGCTGAGCATCGGCAGACCCTTCCAGAGCTGTGCATTAAGAAGTTACAACACATTGTCTGAAATACATGTACTTAGTGTGTCTCTTTTATGCACAATTTCTGTAACAAATTAACATATTTTTGTTAGTAAATAAAGAATATCAAAAGATTACAGTTTGTCCAGGATTCTAGATAGTTGATCTAACAAAGAATTTACAAAAATAAGGAAAAAATGATAAATATCTTGTCTGAACATATTCCGGACACTGAACTCAGTAACGGCTATGAAAATGTAAACTTGTTTTTCCACTAGCATATATTAATCATACGAAGGTGTTTCATTGTGAAAAGACCTCCCATGTTCACAGATCGGCTGAGTTAATACTGTGAAAATGACTGCACTACCGAAAGCAGTCTATAGATTCAATGCAATTCCCATCAAAATTCCAATGTCATTTTTCACAGAAAAAGAAAAATCAATCTTTAAATTCACATGGAAGCTACACAGGCCCAGAAAATCCAAAGCAATCCCGAGCAAAACGAGCAATGCTGGTGGAGGTATACACAATACCTGATGTCAAATTATGCTACACAGAAACAGACAGAACAATGGAATGGAAGATCCAAAACAAGCCTACACAGCTAGAGCCATCTCATTTCCACAAAGGCACCGAAAACATACGTCAGACAAAAGGCAGTTTCTTCAGCAAGTGGTGTTGGGAAAACTGGATATCCACATGTAGAAAACTGAAACTAGAGCCCTATCTCTCACCCTGTGCAAAAACTAATTTACAAATGGATCAAAGACCTTAATATAAGACTGGAAACTTAGAAACTAGGAAAAACTACTGAAGACAGAGGTGTAGGCAACAGCTTTCTGACTGTGACTCCAGTAGCTCAAGAATAAGGGCAGGAATTGATTGGATGAAGGATTGATACCCAGTATATATAAAGAGCTCCAGAAATTAAATACCAAAGGGACAAACAATCTAGTTAATAAACTGGCATTTTATTACATCATAATATTAATTATAACCTATCACACAATATAGGCTAATTACTCAAAACTTTTTCCACAAAAGTTTCTCCCTCTACTAAAAAGGAGTAAGTTAAATATTCAATTTCCTGGCTGGTTTTGTACTAGGGTGGCTACATGACATCGTTCTCCGTGGTGAGAGGTAGGATGCCTTCTGTTGAAAAGAATTTCCTTCCAGAATGCAAAGACAAAGCATCACAAGGCAAAGTCTTTCCCTTCTGTTGCCTGGGAAAAATACAGACTGCCTGGAAGTCCAAAGATCATTGCAACAGTGCAGCAACCCAGCAAGAAAGAGAAGACACCCAAGAGACATGGGCCCTGTGCAGAAGACTGAGCTGTGTGGGTCTTGGGCTAATGTCAACAATGAAAATCACATAAGGTTAACAAGGACAGCCCCGATTGTGTGCTGCTGACGTGGTACATTCTAAAGTCTCTCATCCTTTTAAAGCACTCTCAAGACGTTTTTAACTGTAAGTTAAAAATGCATGGAAAAATCATTTGTATCCCCTTATCAATTTCAAATTCAAGTGCAAATAATTCTTGGCTATTTTTTTAAAAATCAGGGTATTTTTTCTAAGAAACTTTACTAAGAGGCATTTAGCCACACTTTAGATAGATAGATAGATAGATAGATAGATAGATAGATAGATAGATAGATAGGCATGCGCTCTACTACTTGAGTCACACACACCCCCAGTTCATTTTTGTTTTAGTTATTTTTTAGGATAGGGTGTTATCTTGCATTTTTGCCTAGGGCCAACCTCAGACCATGATCCTCAACATATACCTACTGCGTAGCTGGGATTCTGCAGACATGTACCACGACTCGGCTTGTTTGTTGAGATGCGATCTCATTAACTTTCTTCCTGAGCTGGCCTCGCACCATGGTCCTCCCAATCTCTGCATCGTGAGTACCTGGGATTACAGGCATGAGCCACCATGCCCTGCCAGTTCTGTATATTTGAAAGAGAGGAATCTTCTGAGTGGGGCTGGAATATCTCCACCACACTCTTTGTCTCATCCTGTTGGAGGTTGTTTCCGTCTGTGTGTCCAACCAGCATCTAGCACACTGCATACAACATTGTAGCTTTTAATATGTATTTGTTCGTTAAGCAAAGAAACCTTTAAAATTGCTTTAACTTTTATTTTAAAATGACGCTTCAGTTACTTCGTTGGGTTCTATTCTCTTCTATACTTCTGCCTGTAGCAAAAATTTTGAGAAGTCTGGAACGGGCTGAGAGCACCTTGACTGTGTGACCGTGGGGACTGGTGCCCTCACAGGTCGTGAGGCCACTTTAATTTAAGTTATAAGGACACTAGCCTCGGTGCTCCTTCCTCTCACTGAACAAAAAAGAGCAAGATAATAAACTTGAAGTTGAGTCAAGTTACTTGTTTCATAAGGAATTGTTGAGTCAGGTGCAATAGTGAGTAGCATCTGTTCATGAGGCACAGCTTAAGTCCAAATTTTGTATGTCTGAACTTTGAAAAATACTTCCTCATTGGCTAAGACTTCTCTGTATCAGTTTTTTTTCCATTATCAAAATAATAGCAGTGGTCTTTGCCTTATAAAATATAACCACACACACCCCCCACCCCGACACACACATATCCCCCTACATGAATATACGTGTTCCTATGAAAATATTTGGCTAACTATACATTTACCCAAATTGATGAAACTGTTACAGTTCAACCTCAAGACCCCTTAAGTATAGTAATGAGGTCAGTGAAACCCCAAACCTGATGAAATAAGTGATCTGTGTTCTCAAGGTCTGCCCAAGGTGACCTGGACATTTACCATCTTTAGCACATTTGCAAGATGGGACAGCAACCAAGTCATTCTGAGTTAAAGACTTGTGTCTTCAGGAAATCAATGTGAGTCAATGCCCTGTATAGCTATCCTTATCTCAACCAGCAAAAACCCTTGTTCCTTCCTATTATTGCTTATACTCTCTCTACAACAAAATTAGAAATAAGGGCAAAATAGTTTCTGCTGGGTATTGAGGGGGGGAGAAGAAGGGGGCGGAGTGGGTGGTAAGGGAGGGGGTGGGGGCAGGGGGGAGAAATGAACCAAGCCTTGTATGCACATATGAATAATAAAAGAAAAATGAAAAAAAAAAAAAAAAAAAAAAAGACTTGTGTCTTTAACTACTGTGTTCTTGAAAATAATCTCATTACTCCAGCTATCAATATCCCAGGCTCTATGCAAAGGTTTATGTAAATGTTATTGGGTTTTGTCTTGTTTTGATCATTATCAGTTTGCAATTATATCCTTTTTTAAATGTATTGAGGCATTAGATCAATAAACATGAAAGGAAGTCAAGAACGAAACATTGTTATTGCTATCGTGGTTTTATGGGTCTGAAAAGTTACCTGTGAACACATTTTTGGATGAAAAAATTCAGTTATAAAATCATGGCTGCATGAGGCTGCATGGCACATGTTTGGGGTTATAAACAAGGCAGAGAAACTATGAGCCTCATCTTTGCTTTCTTCCTTCTGAGCAAGCAAGATCCCCAAAGTAGTTTGGAGGACACTTTATTTATGGGCCTGCTAGTTCAGGAGCCACGCACTAATTCATCACGCTCCTGGTCCGTGCCATCTGTTATAAATAAATATCCCTGCCTGCAACTTTCTGTCGGGTCATGTGTTTACTGTTATGCAGATGAATGCAATATAGGATGACATTAAAGTTAAAAAAGAGAAAAACTGCTTATGAAAATCTCCATCGAACATATATACTCCTACCACTGAACACGAAGGTTCAGATCACACGAAGGCCTCTAGCTGGAGCAAGCATTAACTCACCGCTCCTGTTTACCTTGTGACTAGCTGAGGGATGGCAAAAACACAACACACGCTGGCCACGACCAACACTGCCTTCCTGTCCCCTCAGCTGCCTGGGGGGAGGCGACGGCAGACAGGTCATGTGGCAGTGGGGTCAGAGTTCTGAATGTCCCAGCTGAGCAACAGAAGCCCCTGGGGGCTGGGAGAGGCAGAGAGACCTGGTCATGGCTGGTGGGGAGTAAAATCATGCTGAGAAGTTTGTGGAGAATGTTTGAAGTGCAGACAGCCTGGGAGGTTGGGGATCCGGTCATACAAAAGCAAAGGATGACAGTGACTCTGAGGCTGGAACCCTCCAACCTGGGGTCCAGTACTGAAGGATCAGAGTGGCTCAGGAAAGCAGAAGAGCTTGTCCTTTAGGTCCATAAAACTATGATCAGTAATTCGTCCATTCAACTTTTGTCAGATTTATTCATGTGACTGTAATTAGGTCAAGACTTTCACTTGACTGAATTGCTTAACTGATTACGTTTATATACTGACACTGATTATCATTAAATTAATAGCTGATTGATAGTGCATTTAAATATATGATAAAAACATGAAAATGTGTTTATTTTCCAGATCATTGGTATAAATATATGTATATACACTATATATATATGTTTAAAAACATATCATTATTACCAGTGAAAAGACAGAAATTTGGTATTTATGTTAAAAATCTTAAAATGATTTGTTCTTCATTCTATAATTAAAAAAAAAAAAAAAAACTGTGTAACCTGGCTGTAAATTTGTTAGAAATACTTACAGCCCTGGAAAAATGTTTTACTTGATAAATCTATGTGAGGAAAAGTTACCTCCAAATTAACATAAGAGAACAAATGATTTTCCGACTTCAAGATAAACTGCATCCCTTTTCCCCAGGGTGTCATTAAAGGCTTGACGCATTTTCCTAAGAATATTCTGAAAGTCTGTTCTATCAGCATTTTAATATTCTGCAATGTTTTCTGTTAGTTATTTTATTATTGCCTTTAAAGATTTAATTCCCTTCTCTTTGATGTGTTTCTTAGAAGATTAATTGTTCCCATTACTTATCTTTAGAATAAGACTTCTCCTTGAGAAAAGGTCCTGATCTGTTCCTTTTTTTTGTTGAATTTAAATATTTCCAGTTGAGAATCAAAGAGTTGTTTGCTGAATTTAAACAAGAAAACAAAATGCCTTTCATTAAATGTGAGTATTGTCACGTTTACCAATTTGTTTTGCTCACGGTGTCCTCCAATTTTGAAAGTATCCAGAATGCTCATTTTAAACTGCTTAGCTGGTAAGAAAAGACCTTCAAATATTCATTGTTTATCAAATTGCTTGATTCTGGGTTACAGTCATTGATAGAAGTGGTAAACACTAATTAATTACTGGATAAGTAAATAAATGTCCAATTATACATATCATTCTAACCAAACTCTAGATAGACTTACAGGTCAGGAGTGCAGGCATTACCTGTGTATCCCTCTGACTGAAACAGCTAGAAGCAAAGCCTCTCATAGCTAGAACCTGTACAGCAGTAGAGTATCCTTTTAACTGTAGCATTCGCTAGCCTGTTGCTCCAGCAGTGACTGGAAGTGGGCTTTGCACTGAGCAGAACCTACACTTGAATGAGTGAAGTTGTGCACGCAGCGTGAGCCTACCTGGCTGACACTAAGGGAAGTATGGATGGTGCAACCTATAGGGTCTTAAAATCATCTACTTTGCAAATCAGGCTGTGTTTCTTTTTTTTTTTTTTTTTCTTCCTTTGCACCTGGACTATTTGTCAGTGAGATGGCACATGCTGAGGCTGGGTAACTTTCCAGTGAGTAAGAACAGTCACTTCTATCTCAGAGGAGGAATGTCAGGTCTGTGAAAGACAGATGATCCAAAGCACCCTAGGGGAACACCGCCCCAAGTGACTCCAGCTCCTCGGGTCTCCTCCCCGAACAAGTCCTGTGTGCTATCAGTTTTGATAAGCAGTCTTTCCTCGCCCATGAGGCTATAACATGATAATGTCATTCAATAACTCTCACACCCTTTCCTGCTATTTGTCCAGCACAGGAAACTGAGAATTTTCTTGCCGTGTGGACACAGCGGAAATATCTAGCAAATACTGACCCTTGCATGCGGACAGACCCATATCCTCTTTCCGCCTGACAACTTCCTTCCTGCATGCTAAGAACAATCTACCCTGCTTTTTTTTTTTTCTGGACTACTGACCACTCTGACAACCCTTGGGGAGAAGACCAAGGTAAACTTCCACTGACCAGTTGAATTTTCAGAAAAATAGGCTGGCATTGCACATGACCGAAGGCATTGCGATATCCTCTAAGTATGGCAACACTACTGGAACTGTGTTGACAGGCCACAGAAGGGGCTGCACCTGACAATTAGGATGGAAGACTTGGCCAGGAGGATGACTGCACTGTATGTTTCAGACACAAAAAATCTGAAGTGTTTAAAATAGCTCTCTTCTGTAACTGCACTCTGCAGAGCTGGCCTTGTGCTCACATTATGGTCTCACACCTGGGGCTTTAAAGATACAGAAGTTTAGATCCCGAGGGGCAGAGAGAGAGGCACAGCATCTTACAGTCACAGGCAACTTAGGTTTGCTAGAGCTCTTCAAAACCACTATTTGCCCTTGAACCAGGTATAAAAGTATCTAGTTCATCAGAATAACTTCTCGATACTTAATAGACAAAGAACTCAAGTGCTGAGCACCTACCCCCAATGAAGAAGAAAAAGAAGACAAAGAAGAAGAAGAGGAGGAAGAAGGAAGGAGGAGGAGAAGGAGGAGGAGGCAGTTTTCCAGGCAGCATTTGCATCTCTATAAATGTAGCTTCCTAGAATTTGGTGGCTTGCAACAGGGAAAGTTTAAAAGCTCACATAACATCAAAATAAGTAAATTGCCAAATAATTCCATTATGTTTGAAACATTTTACTTCCTGGATAAACCTAGTACTGGAGTATGCTTTTGCAACTAAGGCCAAGCCATGTTAAAAGGGACAAGGAGAAGGCTAAAGGTCCCAAGCAATGCCACCAGCACCAAGGGCTGTTATCCCCAGCTACCTCTCTGCCTCACCTCTCAAATGCTCCCCAAAACATCTACATAAAAATGATACCTATACTTGGCAAAAAGAGAAAGAATAAACAATTTTATTTATTTACAGCAATTGTTCAACTGGTAAACAGCATATTGCCTAATATACTTTTGATCAATTTATCCAGCTGATGAGTTTCTACATCTTTAAAACATATACAACTGTTTATTTCAAAATATGATAATAAAGGAAGTTAAAAGGTAATTCAGGTATTATCCCTCACATTCTAGAAGAGAAAGCTCTAAAACCCACTCTTTTGGCCCCAACCAGTAACTCACTTGCTGAGGCATTTCATCACCATGATTGAAAAGAGCAAACAGCAATAATAAGAAAACTAGCCCAAACCTTTATGAAGTGTTTATTTTGTTCAAGGAAATGTCCTTGGATGCTTGCATGGATGACGTCAGTTAGACCTCATACAACCCTAGGAGGCAGGAATGTCATTCTGTGGTATTGTGTCGTAGCTCATGCCCCAGAGATCACTGGCGGTGTACAACACAGTTTTTAGAAAGCTGGTTAGAATAATTCTACAACAGTTCCTGCGGTAGAAATGTTAGAACCATTTTTACTTATGAAGAAATTGAGCCACAGGAAAGATTACATAACTTCCCATGTCAAAGAACTAGTTAGTTGTGGGGTGGGCCCTAAATTCTGACCACTAAGTTTAGAGTCCACAGCCTTGAGTGAGTGATGAACTGCAGTGTCCTCATCTCTCACCTGGGTCTGGATCTAACTGCTTCCCCCCCCTGCCCCCCCCACAAGGCCATTATTTGCATTAAATAAGAAGAGGTGTATGAGTAATTAACATGGAATTTCCCTTAACCTTAATGTACAGTTTTAAATCAGTAGGGCTAAAAGACAGGCTGTATGTCAGTTAGACATAAAAGCCACATTTCTTGTCTTGTGGCTTTTGTTTCTTCACTTCCTTTAACAATTTCTGACGTTTTCTTAAGCAGGTTCAAAAGAAAGAAAGCCATACCGTTTAGCGAGCAATTTACTTCAGAATTGATTGGAAGAAATGTCAGGAAAACGAGGAAACAAATGCCTATTGCTGTTGGCTGCAGCTATGAAAACAAGCCAGCGTAACTGGGATGGAAGGCGTTTGCCTAAGGACCCTGCTGCCTCAGATCTAACATTTATCCTAGGAGCAAAGAAGCAGGGAAGGACCAAGAGGAGCTCAACGCCTTCCTGGAGGCCTGATCTCAGAAGGAAGGCATGGGGTAGTCGAAGCTCACAGTCTCTGTCACCAGAGTCCAGTCATACAGAGTCTCTTGCTCACACACCCCACACACGAGGCTGGTGTCCCACAAAGACAGCTGGTGGGAACACTGGCCTCCCAAGAGGGAAGGTTGGTGCAATCCTGAGTAGCTTCTAGCTTGGTATGAGAAGATGAAATTCCAGAATCAGAGAGAGGAGAGAGTTTTTAATAATTTCACATATTTTCTGTCTCTCTGATCCCTTCTCTCATGGCGACTGAATGGTGATAATAACTGATGTTTATTAAGTGACATTTTTATATGAACCACTCTACGTGATCCACATCATCCTTCTTAATACTCACCACATCCCTTAGTGCAGGTATTGTTGTGATCTGCATCTTAGACATAAGGGAGCACAGCTTACATGGAAGAGAGCTGTGATACAAACCCTTACTTTTTGGCACCAGACTCAGTGTTCTGAAGATTAAGGGGCAACTTCTGACAAAACATATAATAATGTTTAGAAGAAAAAAAAGTAGTAAATTATTTCAGTCAGTAAACCAAAAGACAGTTAGGCCATGCTAGGAATACACAGTGGACAAGAGCAGAATATCTCATCTATGTTAGCATGCAGCTTGTTGGCTCAAAAAGAAAACAGACATCAAGCACGTAATTTTAAGTGTGATATTTCTACTTTAGAGTTAAGTAAATGTGTTAACAGCTGATGTGGTTTGAATAGGCAGTGTCTCCCACAGGCTTGGTTGCCAACTGATGGGCTTTGGGAAAATGATGGGATCTTGAGGGCTCTGACCTAATCAGTGGATTAATCCTTGATGAATTCATAGTATGATGGTATTGTTGGGAGGTGAGGTCTACTTGGAAAAAGTAGGTTACTAGTGGCACACCCTGGTAACATTTCACTTGTCCCCTTCCTCTCCTCTCCTCTCCTCTTCTCTTTGCCTCCTGCCACCATGATGTTCTGCCTCACCTCAAGCCCAAAGTAATGGAGCCCAGCTGACCATGGACTAAAACCATGAGCCAAAGTAAATGCTTCCTTAAGCTGATTTTCTCAAGTATTTGTCACAACAATGAAAAGTATGACTAACACAACAGCACTTCTTAAGATCTTCTCTACTTACATAGTACTCATTTACAAAGGAAATGAAGTACTCTGAATTACACAAAGATGAATAAGGTGAACCTATCCCTTTAGAAATTTACAATCCAATGAGACAGGGGAACCCATGCATAAATATAAGAAAAACAGGATAGTCGGCTTAAGAAAAGGGAGACAGGATGTCAAGGGATGATTAAAAAAATTAAATTTAGAGGGGATCTTTTAACCAGTCCTTGAAGAATGGGTGTAACCATCAAGATATGGTGAAGTCCCCATTCTTGAGTGGAGTTCAAATGAGAAAGCAGGGCTTAGTGAGCCCAGTAGGAGTATATTATTAAACCCCATGTATACTCTTTGCCACTGGATCTGAATGAGATGCCAAACTGAGATAGCCAAAAGAAGCTGTTAAAATTTGAGCATGCAGATGAAAGCAGCGGCAGTGGAGACTTGGGAGAGGGCTGTGTTGAGCAAATTCCTGGCATTGTTCACAACTGATTTTTATCTTCCAAAACATGTAATATTGGTGGTGGTGAGGGGTTGGGTGAATTCAAAAGGCAGAGACAAGAGGAGAAATATATCTGCACCTATGAAGCAAGGCAAAAAGAACTACAAAGTTAAAAAAAAAAGTGAGAAAAGACATCATTGTACCTCAGAGTACAACAGCAAAAAATATAGTTGAGAGGTCTTTTTTGTAGATCACGAGGATCCTGAAATGGAAATAGTCACTGAGTAAGTGTAAAGAGAATCCAAAAGTCTCTGAAATATATACATGAACTTCAAAGAAACAGAAACAAGATGGAAACATGAACACAGTGAAGAAAATGAAGAGGTTGGAGAACTGACCTGTGACGAACAAATTATTGCCAACTCCCTAGTATAATATATTGCAATAAATAAGAAACATAAATACACCTGTATGATAAATAATAATGAATAAAAACATTTGTAGAATTATAGTGCCTGGAGCATGTATTTCGACATATATTTCAATCAATCTTATAAACTACTTTGTGAAACAAGTATAAATCATGTCAAAATGGAATGCCAGTAAATACTCATCTGCTGATAAATGACCAAGAAATAAGATTCTAAAGACCTAAGTCCTGTCCTAGACCAGTCATCCCTCTAACAAGTTCCTGGATTAAAAATTCAATGTCCAAAAGGGCAAAGAACAATTTATTACCATCTGGGACCTTGAGTTTTGGGAAGGGCCATGGGAAGGTCACTCAAGTACAATAAAGCCAAAGAAGTTATAAAGGCTTCTACTGACTCTGGTCACCCTAACCCAGATCCTGAATATCAGATCTTGCCGTCTAATGGAAGAAAAGGCCAACCCAGAATACATGAACAAGTAGAAAGCAGTAGAAATTGCGAAAGCAAAGCATGTCTTGTGAGCCCATTTATGCTGGAGATGCAGACAAAATCATTGTGGTCTGTGGCTGGTCCCAAGAAAAAATGCAAAACCCTACCCGAAAAATAACTAAAGCAAAAAGGATTAGGGTGTGACTCAAGTGGTGGAACACCTGCCTAGCAAGTGTGAATTCCTGAGTTTGAATCCCAGTGCACCCTCCTCCTGCAATTACTTGCAAAAGCAAGGGAGTGGCTATTCTAGATCTGAACCCTCGAACTCTCTTTCAAGTCACTGTTGCTTCATCAGTCACGAGGTGCCAAGAGAAACCTCCTGATCTCTCTAAAGGAAACCTATCTAAACCCATTGGATAAGGGCAAAAGGAGTTTAAAAGAGCCAGCTTAATCTGTGTGCAACAGCTCTTGGCACTGTTATAACAAATGACTCCAAACAATATACAGCAGTTTTCCTCTAGGGAAGAAGTCCTCAGTGTCCTTCTGCAAACAAGCACGAGTGTCCCCACTTTACAGGTCCCAAAGACTTGACTATGGACATCCCAGATGAAAAGTGAACCAAACGTGGGACTTGACAACTTCAAATTCCCAGCTTTTAGCTAAAAAGGGAACATTAGTATTTTATTAAATTCAATATTCATAATTGGATCTATACATTATCAAATAATACCTTTCTCTGCAAAGTTTCACCTTAAAGGCAAGGTGAAATAAAGCAGCAATGTTGACTTCTTAGAACCACACAAATAGTCAAGAAGAGATTTGAATCTGAGGACAACCCTTGCCCATATTGCTGTATTTTGCTCTGAGGGAGCATAGCAGCTGTGGACTTGAGTCTGCATATATTTGGTGATCTTGGAGCAGGGCTAGCAACTGTGCACCTCAACATCTCTGCAAACCCAAGAGAAGGCCCTGGTAGTTGGGAAGGTTGCTCAAAGAATCCGGGTTCTGTACCAAGGGACTAACTAGCATGAGCTGCCAAAACGTTGATGGATATATTTTGGACACCATTTTAATCCAATATTTTGCCTCATGAGAGCTTGTTTGGTTTTACTAAAATTCCTCAGTAAAAATGGATTACCCAGTCCATCATTTCTCTTGCTTCTAATTTGAGAACTTGGTACATGAAAGTATTCAGCATGAAGGATATGGATCACGACCTTCTGATATTTGGCACGATTTCTGAGGCAGGTATCAGAAAAGTTCATAGCTACTATCTTGCCAAATCTTATCAAAACCTAAAAGACAAAAAAAAGTATACACTTTATAACTGACATCAAAAAGGAAGTCATTTTATTTTTAGTTCATTTGCTTTGGAGAGAGCTAGCTAATTGGAAGGAGTCCATAATTTAACAACATCTGATCTCCTCACGGCATTCTCTATTGAAACTTAATAAATGTGAGCCTCCAGATTTACTGACTTAACAGTTTTCTCCCATTAATGATCAGCAAGTACCTTTTATTACTTTAAATGAAAACAAAATGAAGACCTGAAATCCTGTGATCAACAATTGATTTCTGGCAGACAAGCAAAATTGTTTGGTCTATTTTTATGGTTGATATAATTGTATTCAAAACCCATAAACAATGTACATCCACTTCAATACTTTTTCAGCCCGTCTTTGGTCATAAACTTTAATTAAAACAAAACATCCCTTGGGTAAATCAAAGGAAGTGCCATTGAAATAATATAAACACCCGAGAAAACCTTGGGCTGTTTCCATGTTCCAGCCTGATTAGATTGAGGAACACCAAGCATTTGTGTCAGTCGACTCACCAATAGACATTGTGATTAGAAGAACTGCCTCTGGTATTAAAAGGATCATTGGCAAAGTGGCTGGGAAAAGTTTGTGCCAAATGTCTCTATTCCAAGAGAGGGTTTTCCACTTGGAGGCTGTAGCGTCTGCACAGGCTATCTTTCCTGGGCAGGGTGTCCGCTATCTAGCTGTCAGAAGGCCTGTCTGTCACAGAGCTCAGGCTGTCTGTCCTGTTTGGCTGATGTCAGAAGCTTACGCTTACAGTCATGGCAGCGGGAACGTGCTTTCCATTACACCCGCCATTGATTGTTAAGGTGGCACATGTCAGACCTGGGAGTAGTCAGCACTCAGAAACGGGAGACTTTTTACAGATGCTGAAACTCTCTCCAGAAAATGCTGTTCTTTTCCTTTTCTGAGATATACAAGAAGCCAGGGACTTTTGTGCTCATTTTTAAGCCAGCACTTTCATCAAGTCTGATTTTTTTCCTTACATTTCTTTTTTTGTCATATTCAGACATTTCTTTGGAGTTTGTGGTCACAGAATTCTTTGAATGTTAGCAAGTGGGTTCCATAATAGACAAAGTCTCAAATTTTACTTGAGAACTGATGTTCTCTATACAAGGCTTCAAAGTATCCTCAACCATTTCGGAAAGCTTGGTCCTTTTAAGATCTACTGTGCCTTCTTCCTCAGGAAATAATTTCATGGGATCACAAACCCTGCCTCAAATACTTGGAGCCTCAAGGGCTACAGATTAAGGATTCCCATTCTAAGTAAAACAAAAAAGGATTACATAGCTGGCAGACTGAATTTTTTACTCGTAGGTAGAGATAAAGAATAGACATAAATACTGATGAGCCCATGTAATTTACACAACTGTTGGGATTCTCTGATTCTCCTCATTCTGGGAAGTAGCAGAAAGTAGAGGCTAGAACAGAAGCCAGCAATGCCTTGGAGGGCAACGCCTTGGAGAGTGGTTGCTAACAACCATGGGTCAAAACTGCATGACTTCCCTTTTAGCAGACACACAGACCATGGCATCAAGGTGACAATGACTAGATTTTCTTCTTTGGTTTTGTTGAGACAAGGTCTCACTATGTAGTCTGGACTGCCCTGAAACTTTTGATCTTCCTGCCTCAGCCTCCCAAATACTGAGATTATAGTTGTGTACAACCATGCTCAGATCAGATTATGTTTGTGTTTTTATTTCAATGTCACAATGACTAGAGTTGCCAGCATTAACAAATAAAATGGAGGATATTCATTTAAATTTAAATTTCAGAAAACTGATGAATAATTTCTAGTACAACCACGTTCTAAACATTGCATAGGACGTACTTAAACTAAAAAAAACCCCTTCATTGTTTATCTGAAGTCAAATTGGACCAAGTATCATGAATTTATTAGGTAACTCTGTAAAGATCCAATAATTCACAGGCACATCTCCAGCTCTCCTGGCAGTGAGACGTGGGTTCCTAACGTTCTAGTGGGTGAGGAGACTCAGAACCAGACTTGACAATGCCATCTCAACATTAGCAGTGAAGCCAGGAAGCCAGGGAGATGACAGATCAGTTACCTGATTTGCTTCGTTAACCCTGTGTTCTGTCTCAGCCCCTTAAATTTGGGTACTTGGCAATCTATAGTTCTGGCATTCCTTCTTTTATATTTTCAAACTTTCTTTGTAATTTCATTCACTCCACCACTTCAGTATCTTTCCAGTGATTTTCAAATCCATGTGGTTATCTACTCTTTCTAATTATGGATTATTTTTTCCATTTGCTTATACCTTATGGCAGAAATGGACTCATTAAGCCCACATCAAAGGGTCATTTGACCACTTACTTCCTCTTTCTTCTTATTTTATACCCAAAACTGATTAAATAAATCATATATATGATATATGGTATATACATACACAAGCTATATATGTATATAAGATAAGTAACACATAAGACATATATGGGACAAGATATCATAAGCAATAAGATCTGTAAGATGTATGTAATATGCATCTTATGTATTTTCTAAGGCCTCCTTTCATTCCCCTTTCCAGGAACTCCAGGTTGGAGCCTCATGCTCTGTCCTATAGCATTGTGTTAGCAGCACACTCATCTTCCCATGGTCTTCTGCCCATATTGTGGATCACCATCATGGCTGCATTAACCATCCCTTCCTATCCACTGACTTTCCATAATGAATATGCAAAAACAATACAACTGGGTTTTGCTCCTATGAAAAGTACATTGCAATATATGGCACAAAAATGTTTAGAGACAGTTACAGAAGAATTTAATTGGCTTAGGACAGAGTAACCGGACTTAGAGTGACAAAGTTCATTAGGAACATGGGTGACTGGGGCTGAAAGTTTTTCTGGTGCTTACAGGAGATAACTCCTACATGAGTTTAAAATTAAATAAACATTAGCCACTAAGCAGAAAGATTGGAACTCCAGACAGAAAGACACTATAAAAAAATGACACTGAAGAAATATCAGGAGCCAGTATAGCTGGAATATGCAACTCTAAGGAAGGAGCCTGACGTCACGCAGGAAGGAAGCGTCATGTTAAGCATGCATTCTGCCATGAAAGCAAGGACAGTCACCCCAGCATTTTGTGCGGAGTTGTGGCACGATCAGACTCATGTGAAGGCATAAAAAGCAGTTCATAAGTGAAGGCCTGGCAGGGAGCTGTTGCAGGACCTCTGTGGGAAGGACAGGTCTTTCCTAAGTCAGAGGTGGTGGTGATACAAGAAAAGGATTCAAGAGCTATTTAGGAAGAATTTCAATTAGTTGGCAGTGGATCCGATGTGGAAGGAAAGGAAAAGCGTGCCTTTGATTTTATCACAAACCTTTTCTGATTGCTATTGTCTGTACTAGTGGTCTTCAGTTGTGGCTGGTTTTGCATTCCTGGGAATATGGCCTTCTGGAGACACTTTCGACTGTCAGAAAAGTGGGAGAAAGAGGAGAGGAAGAGCGCAAGGTCACGGCTAGTACACAGAGTAACCCCTCACCACTAAGTTATCTGGTGCCAAGGTTGAGAAACTTAAATGGCATTAAGGCTATCTCTTTCCTGAAATTTCAGGCTCTTTACGATATTGCCAAAGTTCATTTTTTCACTAAATTCCTGTCTCCCTACAAGCATTCTATACAGCAAGCAAAAATAACCATTTCTGCTGTTCTAAATACACCTCACTTCCCATTTTATGAATTTTGCTTTCACTGCTACCTTGTCATCCAAGGGTATCCTCCCCTCCACATTTACTTGTCAAAATGCCACCTTTACCTGTGCCATAATGTTTTTTATATTTTTTTACTTCTGGAAAAACTCCCTCTCTCTGCATTTGTGGGGAGGGTACTGATGATATAAACCTTATAAATGTACTACTAGATAACTGGCTTGTCTTATCCTGCCCCTTGAAGACGCTGACAAGCCAAGCAAGGTGCCTTCACAGAGACAGCATTCAACAACTATTTGGTAAAATTAAATATAATTTTCTAAATATCAGTTGTCTGAAATCATCAGTGCTTAGACTTCTCTTTTATGCATGTGGGCAATTCAGAGTTGATAGGCTCTCACTTGTAATTCTAAATCATATATAGTAACAATAAACTGCAAACAATACTCCTGTCTATAGATATTGTACTTACTAAGCAATCAAACACACTTATAATCACATCCCATGAAATATCTCAGAATTTTGTCCTTAGATTCTTGTTAAGTGACAATTACTACCTTTATTTCATTGCTTGTTATAGATGTGTAGGTGGTTTATAGCCTCTTGGTTCCATTTTGATAGGTCATATGCATCTAAAAATGTATTTCTTCCAGATTTTCAAGTTTACAAGAATATAAGTTTTCAAAGTATTCCCTAATGATTCATTAGGGAATGTGTTCTGATATCTCCTTTCTCATTTTTGATTTTGCTAACTTGCGTCTTCTTCCTCTCTCTTTTTGTTAGTTTAGGTAAGAGTTTGTTAATCTAGTTTATCTTTTCAAAGAACCAACTTTTTGTCTTACTTATTCTTTGTATTTTTCTTTTAGTCTCATTTTGTTAATTTCTGTCTTGACCTTTCTTACATCTTTCCATGTGCTGATATTTACTTGGGATCTCTGATTTTTTAATGAAGGCACTCACAGCTTTAAATTTTCCTCTTAGCACTGCCTTTGCCATATTCCAAAGGTACTGGTATAAGTTGTGCTTTCATTTTCATTTGATTCTAGGGATTTTTTTAAATCCCCACCCCCTCCATTTCTTTGATAACTCACTGATTGTTCAAGAGGAAATTGTTCAGTCTTCATGAGTTTGGATATTTCCTTAGTTTCTCTTGTTATTGATCTCTAGCTTTATTCTATTGTGATCTGATAAAATGTAGGAAGTTATTTCAATTTTCCTATATTTGGTATGACTTACTTTATGTCCTAAATTTGATCTGTTTTGAAGAAAGTCTGTGGGATGCTGAGAAGATATTCTTTAGGTGTCTGTTAAGTCCATTTGATCTATATGTCATTTAATTCTGAAGTTTCCTTGTTGATTATTTTTGTCTACATGACCTGTGTATTGGC
The DNA here is from genome assembly GCF_047511655.1 of Castor canadensis. Classification (NCBI taxonomy): domain Eukaryota; kingdom Metazoa; phylum Chordata; class Mammalia; order Rodentia; family Castoridae; genus Castor; species Castor canadensis. The sequence goes on along the minus strand of NC_133387.1, from coordinate 127,677,749 downwards.
GAGAGTGGATAGTGAAACCACCCACTATTATTGTGTTGAGATCTATCTGTGTTTTTATGTCTACAGTGTTTGTTTTATGCAATTGGGTTTGCTGACATTCAGTACATTATTTGTTTCAGTACATATTTGTCCTGCTACCTGACTCATGGAGTCAAATGGAGGATGCTTCTAATCCTCTATCTTCTTTATTTAAAAACTTTTGGAAGGCTGCTTTTAGAGGTACCTATTTGGAAACAAAAGTTGTAGTTAAAAGCCCTTCATTTGCAGCTCACTGGGTTTCATTTCCATTTTATCATATGTAATGATGTGAACAGTTTTAACACTTGAATAAAATACATACTTAACAAAATTCAATGGGATTACACTTTTTGTCATTTTAACAGTTAAATGTAATCAGTTTCTTGTTTAATATTAATTATTTTTCCTACGTTTCTTTTTAAATAATAATTTTTTATTGTTTTCAAATTTTATAGAAGAAAAGTGTGCTTTTGTATTAGCATGATAAATATTAACTGGAAGGTTCATCTCAAAACTGAAGTCTTGATGCCTATCAATATACAAAGAGAAGGTGTAGTTAGAGAGGTTTGGCAGAGCCCTTGTAGACCTCCATTTTCTCCATCACAGGGTGACCAAATTTAAAGTTAATAACAGTTTCTGGGCACCAAAACCTATGTGATACATAGTCTTCAGGGATTCACATTGAAATTAAATATGTTTGCTTTTAATTAGGTAGAATAAGAAAATGCATTTACCCATGTCAACCCCCAGGGAGGAAGATGGATGAAATGTCTTCTGATTCTGATTAGAGTAACTAGTTTAAGAAAATATCAGATTTTGATGGCTCTTCTCTTCTGACTTTTCTCAGGAAGAATTAGCTTCTTTGCGGTTTGTTTTACACCTACTTGTCAATTAGTTAATTGACCATTAATCTCTCTCTCCTAGAAAATTAATTGGCACAATTAATAGACTAAGAAAAAAGAATAAAATCCTCCATCTTTTGTGTGTGTGTGTGTGTGTGTGTGTGTGGTACTGGGCTTGAATTTAGGGTCTCATACTTGTAAGCAAGAACTCCACCACTTGAGCCACATACTCAGCCCCTTCCTATATACTGAAAGCCTAATTTCTACAAAGGTTGAACTGTTTCCAAATAGGTACCTCTAAAAGCAGCCTTCCAAAAGTGTTTAAATAAAGAAGATAGAGGATTAGAAGCATCCTCCATTTGACTCCATGAGTCAGGTAGCAGGACAACTAAAATGCACAGAGAAACAGGAAAGAGAGAAAAGTGGAAAACAGTCCCAATTGTAAACAAATATGTACTGAATGTCAGCAAACCCAATTGCATAAAACAAACACTGTAGACATAAAAACACAGATAGATCTCAACACAATAATAGTGGGTGGTTTCACTATCCACTCTCACCAATAGACAGGTCATGTAGACAAAAATAATCAACAAGGAAACTTCAGAATTAAATGACATATAGATCAAATGGACTTAACAGACACCTAAAGAATATTCCATTCAATAGCCACAGACTACATATTCTTCTCAGCATCCCACAGACTTTCTCCAAAACAGATCAAATTTAGGACATAAAGCAAGTCATACCAAATATAGGAAAATTGAAATAACTTCCTACATTTTATCAGATCACAATAGAATAAAGCTAGAGATCAATAACAAGAGAAACTAAGGAAATATCCAAATTCATGAAGACTGAACAATTTCCTCTTGAACAATCAGTGAGTTATCAAAGAAATGGAGGGGGTGGGGATTTAAAAAATCCCTAGAATCAAATGAAATGAAAGCACAACTTATACCAGTACCTTTGGAATATGGCAAAGGCAGTGCTAAGAGGAAAATTTAAAGCTGTGAGTGCCTTCATTAAAAAATCAGAGATCCCAAGTAAATATCAGCACATGGAAAGACATAAGAAAGGTCAAGACAGAAATTAACAAAATGAGACTAAAAGAAAAATACAAAGAATAAGTAAGACAAAAAGTTGGTTCTTTGAAAAGATAAACTAGATTAACAAACTCTTACCTAAACTAACAAAAAGAGAGAGGAAGAAGATGCAAGTTAGCAAAATCAAAAATGAGAAAGGAGATATCAGAACACATTCCCTAATGAATCATTAGGGAATACTTTGAAAACTTATATTCTTGTAAACTTGAAAATCTGGAAGAAATAGATACATTTTTAGATGCATATGACCTATCAAAATGGAACCAAGAGGCTATAAACCACCTACACATCTATAACAAGCAATGAAATAAAGGTAGTAATTGTCACTCAACAAAGAGATAGATACACTACTAAATTCTACCAGATCTTTGTTTCTCCAATTATTTCAATGATACCAATGTTTCTCCAACTATTTAACAAAATAGAATGGAAGGAACACTACTGAACTCATTCTATGAAGTCATATTATCCTGATACCAAAATTCAGATAAGGAAACAACAAAAAATTAAAATTATAGGCCTTGATAAACATAGATGCAAAATTTCTCAATAAAATACTTGCAAACCAAATCCAACAACACATTAAGAAGATCACGCACCATGATCAAGTTGATTTCATTCCAGGGATGTAAGGATGGTTCAACATGCACAAATGAATATACATATTATAGCAAGCAAAGTCTTCTACAGTGAAAACTACACAACATTGAAGAAAATGAAGAAGACACTAGAAAATGGAGAGTCAGCCATGCTCACAGATCCGCAGAACTAATATTGTGAAAAGGGTTAGACTACTGAAAGCAATCTACAGATTCAGTAAAATCTCCAGCAAAATCCCAATGTCATTCTTTATAGAAACAGAAAGCTCTATCTTACAATTCGTGTGGAAGCACAAAAGAACCTGAAAAGCCAAAGCAATCCTGAGCAAAAGAGCAATGCTGGAGGTATCACAAGACTTAACTTCAAATAATACTACTGATCCATAGTAACAAAGATAGCATGCTACTGCCACAAAAACAGACACATATACCAGTGGAATAGAGGATCCATAAATAAGTCCACATATCGCTACAGCCATCTGGTTTTTGACAAAGGAGCCAAAAACATACATTGGAGAAAACATGGTCTCTTTAGCAAGTGGTATTGGAAAACTGAATATCCACATGCAGAAGACAGGAGTTGAGCCCTATCTCCCAACCCACAAAAACTAATTTAAAATGGATGAAAGATCTTGATTCAAAACTTGAAACTATTAAAGAAAAGCACAGGAGACATCATTGAACATATAAGTATAGGTGACACCTTTCTAAATAGCACTCCAACTGCTCCGGAAATCAGAGCAAGAATTGACAAAAGGAATCTAATAAAATTAAAAAGCTTTTGCACAGCTTATTAAGCAACTACCAGAGTGAACATGCAGCCTACAAAATGGGAGAGAATCTTTGCTAGCTATGCATCGGATTAAGGATTAATATCCAGAAGATATAAAGAGCTCCAAAAATTAAACAACAAAAGAACAAATAATCCAATTAATAAATGGGCAAATGAGTTGAACAGACAGGTCTCAAAAGAAGTACAAATGTCCAATAAATACTATGAAGACATATTTGGCATCCTTAGCTATAAAGGAAATGCAAATCAAAACAGCATAGAGATCCTATCTCACCTAGTCAGAATGGTATCATCAAGAAAACAAACCATAAATGCTGGCAAGGATGTAGGATAAAAGGAACCCTTACATACTCTTTGTGGGAATGTAAGTATGGAGTTTCCAAAAATAGCACTACCATATGACCCTGCTACACCACTCCTGGGTTTATACCAGAAAGAATGTAAGCCAGCACACAATTGAGACACCTACACTCCCATACTTACAGCAACACTATTCACAATAGCCACACTGTGGAATTGATCTTGATGCCCATCAACTGATGAATGGACAAAGAAAATTATATGTGTGTGTGTATATATATATATATATATATATATATATATACAATTATTATTTAGTCATGAAGATGAATTAATTATGCCATTTTCAGGGAGATGGATGGAAATGGAGATCATCATGTTAAGCAAAATAAGCCAAATTAAGAAAGACAAATATCACATATTCTCTCTCATATGCAAATATAGGCCTAAAAAGAAATGAATTAGATCGGGATAAAATGGGGACTGTTTGGGGATGGGAACCAGTGAGAAGGGAAGACAAAAGAAGAGGATGAAGGGGAGTGAATATGATGGGAGTTCTTAACATGCATGTATGGAAATAGAATAATGAAACTTGTTAAAAATTATTTTTAAAAAGGAGTTGAGGGTGGATAAGAAAGAGAAATAGAAAGGGGTGAATTTGGCCAAAGAACATGGAAATATCACAATGAAACCCTTTTGTACAATTAAGATATGCTAATAAAGTTTTTAATGTTCTAATAATATTCAAGGTCTACTTTAGGGCAAATCTACATTACATAAAATGAAAAGCTTCTCAACTATATGTTACATATTAACAACAACTTGCATAATAATGATTCTACACACAATTGAAATATTTCTTAAATCTTTTAAGAACTTCCACACGCTGCTTTGATTCTCCTACCCTTGGTGGGGCGGAGAGGGATGTCTATAGTGCATACCTGAGAAGAGAGTTGGTGAGAGTCAGAGAGAGCTTTGAGATCAACAGCCTGACTGTAGCTGTTGATCCTCCATACTTTCTCTTTAGAGTTTTCCCATAAAAGGAATCAACAAAATGGAGTAATTCTTCTCTGGTAAGGTGAGTTTACAATGTGGAACTAATCGGTTTGGGCAGAAGAGGAATGAACTGTACTGGATGCCGTGGGTTGCTCCCACGTCAGAAGTATTCCATTTATGTCCTCATCTTTGATCCTCCCCAAGACTTGCTCTTGGCTAAAATGACTTGCTTCCCGAACCACATTATATCCCTTCCCCAGGTAAAGACCACATTCAATGATTTATCCATGCAAAGACAAAAAGACTCAATCCTCTTTCTTCCATTTGAGACATTGTAAAAGAACAGCTCACCTCCAGAGCTCAATGTGTTCTGCCTGAAGCCACCACGGGGGTGGCATCACAGCTAACTTTCCCCTCTGCCCACTGCTGCTTCTCTTTTCTAGTGAATAACTGCCTTCAACTAAATGACCAGATTGTGGACTTTTTTCCAGATGCTGACAACCCTGCCTTTCATAATCAAGATTCCAACTAATAGCACTGCAGCCTTTATATTATACATCCTGAAAAGAGGCAAACTTTGTTTTTCTTCTTCTGGGTTAAAATTTTCCATTGCAGCAACAGAAGCAAAAGCCTGAAGTACAATGACTACTTTTTAATTATTCTGGTTTTTGGATTATGATCACCTTACTTATCAGAAAATGGACTATAACATTATTGAGCTCAATTTCATCTTATGCAGCAGCTTTTTTATAACAAATATTTTATAAGGCTTGTCTGCCTGCTGACTCAGAACCTGTGTGGTAGCTGGCCTGACAAAGTAGATTGCCATGATCTATTAAATCAATAATCCATGCACTAAAGGAAATTTACACTGTGAATTCCACTCTATTCTCCAATATGTATCACTACAAAGTTTGGGGTGAAAGGCAGCTGCTGTAACTGGTGCATAAATTGGTAATTTCTAGATTTTTTTTTCTTTAAATGATATGAGAATCAATGGCTGGAATTTAGTCCTAAGGCATTCTAGTCAACTATACCAAAATGTAGCATCACAACACTAGAGAGACACCAAATTGAACGAGGACCACAGGAGAACATTTCATGCAATGTGACTCAAAGCTAGGTTTGCCTGAATAACTTCAAATACATTCTTTTCCAAGGTGTTCTTATAGCTTTTCAAAGTTACTCATTACAGGACTCCAAAATTCTCTTCATAGTAAACTATTCTACATGTCATAGTAGTATATTTTTTCATTTTCACCATATTTTTTAAAAAGCAGCTGGCCCATACTTTCCTAATCATCTTTCTTATACTGGGAAAATACAAAAGACTCTTTTAAAAACTTTTAATAAGTTTATTTTAGCCTGTTATCAGATCTTGCCTCCTAAGCTCTCTTTAAGTTTTAAATCTTCCTGTTAAATATAAAGAAATTAAAGTGAAAGTTTGACTAATTGAATAAAAATTAGAACAGAGTCCTTACCAGTGTCATTTTATCTTAGGGATGCTAAATGAAATGTATTAATTTATGGATGGCACAGTTGATTGACCAACTAAAACCCCTTCCCAACTACCAGGGAACAAGCAAATGAGCACAACCCCAACACGCTGAACACAGTGGACTGGAACAATAAAGAACTCGGGTCCCCAATGGCATCTTTGAGAAGACAGGGAGAATGAAAGCTGAAACCCTGTTTTGCCCACAATTCATCATGTTTTCTATTTCTTATAGCTCAGCACAATCTTGATACTGTGACCATGATAAAGAGATATTCAGTTTCACTTCTAGAAACATTGTATGTCCCAGTACCAGTCTCTCTCCCTAATGCAAGTGTTGAGCCAGTGCAATGCTATTACCCATTTATATCATCTGAACAAATGCAAAATCTCTCTCAAGCTACATGAGCTTTTTCCCTCCCTAGTGCACCACTCTTCTCAGGTTGAAAGAGGGGAGGAAATGATGAGAGAAGTGACAGCAAGATGGAAAGCGCAGGAGTCTCCTCTACACACAGTCCTCATTTTGAACAAAATTATGTCATGCTGACTATGTGTGGATATGTCCAGAGGGGTATGGACAGGAGAAGAACTTATTATGGCACTGGCATTTGAACTCAGGGCTTTACACTTGCTAGACAGGTGCTCTACCATTTGAGCCACACCTCCAGTAAGGAGAAGGTCTTCAGTCATGTTAGGATCCAGTTGCATCTGAATTATTTTTGAGTAGGTGTCTTGTTTCTATTCTTTGCCACATGAAAAGTAATAAGGTAAGTATACTCAAAGCTCACTGAATTTTTTCCCTTTAGAGAATAATTTCTAGAAAAGGCAACTTCTTTCCTAAACAATAAGGATTCATTTTTAGTACCAAGGGTGTCTTTAATAAGATTAGCCATCCATTAATGTTCACAGCTTCAATTCCAGTGATGGCATGGTAAGATTCTGGCTTTTACTTTGAAACCACAGGAGGCCAGCATTGGTAACCATTTCATATCCGCCCATGTGATAGTGGGCTTGGAATATTACCTTCTTAGCATCACTACCTCATCACAACCACCCATTGCTATGTTACCTTCCTTTGGCGGACATTATTTACTGGGTTTCTAGAAACAAATTTACTTTATAAATGTAAGATATGTGGCTAAGGGAAAACATCATTACCCATGTCTATTCTCTCAGATTTTTGTACAGCTCAAGAACAATTAGAGAGAAAAGCACAGTGTAAAATACTGGATTCGTTTCAGTTTCAGTGAAACATTGTTGAGCTTATGAAAGTAACAACCATGTTCACTGAACTTTGAACCATTTTACCTTTAGGCGTTGACAGTTGAAGGAAGTAGAGCTTGGTGAGAATTTGTAGTCTGTGATGGGACATTGCTAAGTTAAATGAAAGAAAAACTCTGCTGCCTTGGAAAATGAGACAGCCTGGCCTTATTATAAAGGTGAGCAGTATATAATTCAATTATCTGAAGCATCTTATTCCTTCAATGTTTGTAAGCAATATTACTACAAGAATCACTTTAGAAGCCATCATATAAACATCAGGAACATTTTGAAGTGTGCCACTCATAATTTATAGTGTCATCATCCATCCACCTGCATTTTAACCCCTTAAATGATCACTACACACTCTGCTTAAAAACAAATTCACTTACTTTATTGAAAAGAATAGGAGAGCCCCATTTCCCAAAGAATCCTTTGTAAAGTATCATCATTAGTGAAAAAAAGATGCCAAACTCTATCAAGATTTGTTGGCGATTTACCATAATCAGACCAACTCAACTACAAGTTTGTACCTTGCCCAATTCCATCTATAGACTGCATAATGAAAAACCTTTTGACAAGTTGATTAATAACACTGAGCTGTTAAAGTTCAGCTGAGTGAGCAATTAAACATTCCAAACAGCAATGCACCTTCAGAAGGTAATTTATGATAATTTTATGCACAAGAGCTCAGTGGCTTTTTAATTTGATAGAATGTTAGTAGCAGGAATTTCTAACAAGGGAGTGTCAGGGTTCCATACATCACTGAGATTACTTAAACATTTCAAACGTGGCTGATGAATGAAGTTTCTTGAGATGTGGGGAGATACAGAAGGTGTTGGAAGGTTGAGATTATTCATCATATCAATTATTGAGAGTGGATGCACTGACATCATACTCCCTGATCATATTTTATGTCCACAGTAAAGATAACTCAAGCTTGAAATAACAGACTTTCCTAACTACAGTATCTGCAGGTAATTCAACTCCCTATACTTGCTCTTCCTTCTACACACGTTCCTTGAGATTCATTACACCTCTTGTATTCCTGCCCGGATTTTGAAATATCCAGATCCCTAACTTTGAAAAATCACAGTAAAACAACAAAGAAAAAGGACAAGAAGGGAAGAACAAAAGAGAAAGAAAAGTGACAATATTACAAAGACAGAATCATTGACTCACAGATTCAGAAAGAACTGATGGGAAAACTTACTGTCCTTGTCACCAATACATGTATAAGCACACACACCTCTGCCCCACATAAAGACATTCCCATGATGACATCCCTTGCAATGACCATCAGTCTTCCTTTAGCACCTCTATTCTTGAATTAACACACCAGATCTCTGCCAGTCTTTTTCTTTTCAGATCACTGAAAAGTGAGATGGTCTGTGTTAAACAAAAGTCAATTCCTTCTTGGTGCAATTTGTACTCTACAGTCCTTGAATTTTAAAGCTAGACAAGACCCTGGAGATTATTTATGCCTGGGTTCTCACTTTTAGTTTATGGAGCCTGTTAACATGATTATTTGACCTTCATTGTTTCCATCTCGTTTAGAATTTTCATTTAAATGAATTACTTAACTTGAAAAAAAATAAGCCCCACTACACAAGATCTGGATTTCTAGCTTGAAAACCTGAAAAGCCAGAAGCTCGGGGAACACACGTCCCTACACTTCTCCACCAGGTAGCATCTGCCCTCTTGAAGGAGACAGGCTTTATCCTGTCCTACACAAGACCACCACCCACCACAGTCTCAAGCTTGGCCAGATTTACTCATGTATGCTACCAGCCTGGACCATAAAGAGTTGAATTTGTGATCCCTGGCTAAGATTAACCTCTTTGATTTAAAGTCAAGGAAATGATGCCAACATTAATAACATGAACTTAATCGATGTCAGCCAGCTAGGTAGAGAAAGAAGCCGATCTTTTAACTCTAAGCGAGGATTTGTTTTATTATACTATGGTTATACTCCCCACATGTTTCTCACCACTCTGTATGTTTACTTTTAGTGTAAAAAGACCTGATGAAATCACAAGTTATGCTTGCATATCTGTTTCCAACCACTGAAATGGGAATAGGATATACCATGATAAATTTAACAAGCAATTACATTTTTTTTTGACATGGGGGTGTTTTGTTGTCTATTCACTTCTTTATATCTTTGATAGAGAATCAAATTCTTTGTTAAAAGTCACATACATCATAGGAGTAATAACAAGTCTGAACTGTCTTTGCATCTATTTCTGATTTCTGTGTATGTTGTGAAACTAAGACGCAAATATCTAAGGCTGAGAAAAAGTCAGTTATATTTTTCTGCTACAAACACAGAGACTGAGTGCAAAATCACCATGACTATCTTCTAATGCTTTTATTTCATCAAATGGGTTGGAAAACAAAACCAAACAAATAAACAGAAGCTCATCTAGCCATCATCTCTGCAGATGCTGTTTCTTGGTAATGTGCTATTATAATTCATGTCAGGTAAACAGTCTTTCAGATGAAATCAGAATTATTCCAGCAAGTTTCTTCGTACCACCCTAGAAAGCTGTCTCCCTCATGTGGGAAACTTCCACAAAGACTACTTGTTTACAGAGACCATGTGCTTCATGATCCTCTTTTGTGTTTCTCTCTCTCTGGTATCAAGCATATGTTTTTAATGTTAACACTTTCTCGTCTATAGAGACCATCTGCTTATTCAGAAAAGTGCTCTCCTCCCTTTTAAGTTAGCTTTTCCACAGAGATTCCTTCCTCTCTGCCAGCTCCACACATTCAGGGAAAGGAGAGAAGACCGTGACCTTCAGGTATAAACAACAGGGCTTAAAGTCCTTGTTGAGAGGTGGAGGGTTGTGTACAGAAGAAGAAAAAGGTGGTGGTGGTAGTGCTGAGATAGAACTGTGTCATATACATGAATACCTGCAGATGTGCCTTTTTTGCCCAGATGGCCAGGAGGTAAACCTTCATGGTCCTGTCCCCCTGTTTCACCATTAACTAGCCCCATGATTCAAGTGCTTTGTTTTCCATCTCTGCCTCTGGGCCCAGTCTCAGGAATGTGGATATTATTATAAGGAAATGTAACTTTGTAAACACTGCCCTTAGCCTTGGAAGTTAATAGGAATTGGTCATGCAGGTGAAGATTACAGACAGAAAGAACACCATGTGCAAAGGCTCATGTGATGTGCATTGTAGAAATTGCTCAGTGCTTTAAAGCTTAGGTTCATACAAAAGGAAAGCAAGCTAACGGCATTACTCAGGTGGTAGAGAATCTCCCTGGCAAATGCAAAGCCCTGAGTTCAAACCCCAGTATTGCCAAAAAGAAAAGCAAGAAACAAATGAAAGAGAACCAGAAAAAGACAAAATACTGAATGTAGAAAACCTCATAGATATTTAAAGGTGAATCCTAAGGCTGAATTTTGATACCTCAGTGTTGAGGGGTTAAGATCTCAACTCAGAGATTAAGAAGGTACCACGGGAGTTGTGGTACCTGCCTTGATTTGTAGGCTCCAGCAGACTAATCCTAGCACAAATCCTTATTTGGGCTTGTGTGTCCAAGAGCACAGGAGTCCTGAAAACCTCAGCTGTCATCAACCTTAGTGAGCCCTCTTCTCCTAAACCACAGGAGCTATCCACATTCCATACTCTGCCCTGCCTAGAAAAGGATGGGTAGAGACAGAAGGTTTCCTAGTGTGGGCTAATGAACTTTCCTCATGGCAAGCAGTGCCCACCGATAAATAGTTGGAAGAAGCTTCTTTACTTAATAGGAAGTTAGTAATAAGGAGTGGGCAGTGGTGAGCAGCAGAAAAAGCTAAGAGAAGACAACACACCTGCCATGGGCTGAACAAGCAGCATCCCACTCTGCGAGGAGAGAAGTGGCCAGAACATGGCAAAGAGAATGAGCTATTGGAATGCAAGCGCTGTCCTCCCCACCTCCAGGACATAATGAAACCAAGGGAGGAGCTAGAGAAGACTGTAAGTAGTAGACCTGTGTACATACTCTGTTGCTCAAACTGATCTGTTTTTCACAGTAAAAGAAAGGGGGTGCAATTAAAAGTGTGGGGTACCCACCACCATACATTAAGACTGCAGGGACACAGGGACAAATGGTCACTCTTTCTAAAGTGGTTAAGCTGTTGGATAATTGGGTATAGGAGGGAAAGGGTAAGGGAGCATAATAAAGGGGGTTAAACTGACAAAAGTACAGCATATTCACAGCTGAGAAACATTGAGAAACCCCTTTGAACACTGACTTTGGAATTAAAAATGAAGGACAGGACTATGAAGGGGTGGATATTTGTGGGAGAGGGAAAGGTGAACAGTGGGGATAAAGGAGGTGGATATAGCTGATACACTTTATGTACATATATGAAATAGAATAATAGAGCCTTTTGCAATCATTTGAAGTGGAGGTATAGGGGGATGAGGGAGAGAGATGGCAGGGTAAACCTAACCAATGTACAATGTAAGCATATTCAGAAATGTCACAATAAATTCCCTCTGTGCAACTAATGCACACTCACAAAGATGCTTTGAGAAAAAACAAAACTAAAATAAAAGGGTATGTCTCTTGAGCTCTCTTCACTAGTCTCTGCTCTCTCTTCCCTTGCCCCTGCTTTCTCTTAGTGGTCAATGTCACCATCTACCAGGTGTCTAAACACAGAAACATGATTCTTACCTTTAGCTCAGTCTCTGATGTTACTCTGTTGCTTAACACCCCTCAAGACTTCAATGCGTGCCCACCACACTTAGGAGAAAATTCAAGCCTTAGATCATAGCCTCTAAAGGCTTACCCAATCTGGCCCTTGCCTGTGCCTATAACCTCATCTGAAGTCATTTTCAGCCTTTTTCTCTAGCCATCGTGCTTTATTTAAGGCACTAGATCCAGGTAAGCACTTTTCTTCTTTGTGGACTCACATGACTACTTCCTACACCCATCTGGAACTTTCCCTAGTTCTTTGCATGTCCAGCTTCTCTTTGCCCCATCCCACGCATCTCCTCTTGGTCATACTTGGCACCCATCTAAAGAGTTACACACACACACACACACCCCCAAAGCATCCTGTTTTATTTTCTTCACTTCCCTCTGGAATTATATTGCTTATCACTCTGTCCACTGGTATAGTATATGCTGTCTGTCTCTCTCACTAGTAAGCAGGAGACACCTTTCATCTGTGCCACGTGGCCAGTACTCAGCATCCCTGGGCAGTGATTTAGCCCAGTTCTTAGCTCTTGGTAGGCACAAACTTACTCTTTTTTGAGCAAATATTGAATCATTAAACAATGTCCAAAGTACTTTTCCACCACTGTAACCTACCATCCTCCTCCCCATTTTTTGTGGTACTGGGGATTGAACTCAGAGTCTCATGCTTGCTAGGCAGGTGCTCTACCAATTGAGCCACACCACAAGCCTTTATGCTTTGGTTATATTTGAGATAGGGTCTTACTTTATGTCGGAACTGGCCTGAACCATAACCTACCTATTTGTGCGTCCCTGCCTAGCTGGAATGACAGGTGAATGCCACTGAGCTGAGTCATGGGTTACAGTGACCGTGATCCTCCCAGTATCCATCTTCTGATTAGCTAGGATTACAGGTGTGAGCCACTGAGTCCAGCTCCTATCATCATCAATCAAGACAAAAATGAAGAAGGAAGATAATGAGCCCCCACCCCATCTACCAAACAAAACAAAACAAAACACCAAGCAAACCTCTGAAGACAGTGCTGCAGGGTCTTAGCTTTGTTCTGAGTGCTTTTTGGGACTTTCTTGAAGGCAAGAAGCTGTACTCTAAAGAGTTATGAAGACTCATATGGGGTCCAATGAAGGGTGTCCCTTCTAACTTCTTTCCTGCTCTCTCTAGTGTTTCACAGACATTAGCTTGATATACTTTGAACATGGCTAGGAAACAAAACTGGGCCTGCTGGTGGATTTCTCATAGCTCCAGGCTAAACATCTTTAGTTATCTGACAATCAATATGCACGAATGTAATTATTTGTTTTCGAGGAGTTAGATGAACAAGACCATTCTAAATTCTTGTGTTATTACTACATGATAATGAAAGTGAAATATTAATGACTTAGTCAAGTAAATTAAGAATTTGAAGTGCTGTGCAAACTGAAAACTTGCATCTTAGAGGGGGAAAAAGCTCAAATGCACCAGATGGCTTGGTGACAGCCATTTTATTTAGTGCAGTCTCAGCAGATCTGTTGCTAGCCTTCGGGAAAGGCCATCAACAATTCAAGGGACGGTGCTGGACCTGATTGTCTGGGATGGCTGTGCCCAAAGAAATCAAATGATTGGAGCTGAGCTGTACTTCTTTGTGCGTTTGGCCCTGAATGACATATTAGGGCATCTCAGGCCATCAGTGAATGGCAGAGGCAAAGTCTGCTGGCTCATCCCTTCCTGCACTGAGTTGTCATATCTGTGACTGGCCCTAGAGTAATAATCTTCATACATCTTAGGATGTGATGGAATGGAAAGGGTCCCGGACTAGCAGTCAGCACAACAGAGCTCCAGCCAGCCCAACCACAGAGGAGTTGAAAGGCCTGAATGAACAGTATTATACCTTTGGGTTGAAGTCTCCTCATCTGCAAACTGAAGACAATAAAATCTAACTCTGTTTCTGAAATTGCTGAAAAGCTCAAAATAGATAAGATCTTTATGATTAATATGCAGACTATGCAAAAAGCAGAGGATAAAATTGCTTTAAGATTGGGTTTGCTTTCTTGACTCTTACATTTTTGTGTAGAGTATACTTATACAACAGGAACATCATGCAATAATAGTTTCTTTTTTAGTAAACACTTACTTAAAGATTGTATTTATACCAGGCATACATGTGTGTGTATCCTGTCATTTCAGTGTATTATCCTTAATTTTCTGCCTGATAATTTTAACATTAAGAATATGGAGATACAAAGATAGATAGATAGACAGACAGATAGATAGATAGATAGATGACAGATAGATAGAAAATGTCTAGTCATTGCACCACCACTAAAGGAAACCAATTAATTAATATATTCACATTTTACTCCCATATGGTTCCATAGTGGAATATTTGCTGGCCACAATTCCCAACCTCCACCCAGCATCTGGAATGCTGGTTTGCTCTAAAGCAAATGGAAAAAATTGGCCCAGGACATGTGACAGAGAATGCAAGGCAATATGGAGAAATAATTTTTATAAGGAACACTCCCCTTCCTTGTCCTTTATCTGTTATTATCCTGTAGACTCTATGGAGGAGATAACCTAAGGTGAGCCAAGAAGTCAAACAAGAGACTCCAAAGAGCTATGACTCAGAAGCTGAAAATCTATGTCATTCTCCAGTGGAAGGGACCAGGTAGCTTTGTAAGTAAAGACTGGATATTCTCTTAGACTATACCTATCTCCTGGTCCTAGTAAGTCATAGAAGCCACTTTCCACTAACTATTATAGAGAGTAGTTTACATTTGATAGACCTTATCTTCTTTTCACTAAATTCTGCTTCTGACTGTGGATGTGTATTTAGATAGTTCTGCATTCTGTCACCAGTTACTTCTTCTTATTCTGTACTAACAATTTTGCCTTATAACTGTTTCTAGTTTGTTGACTTACCCATTCAATAAATATTGGCTTAGAGTCCACTATGTACTTAGGACTGGTCTTCACAGTGAGAAAGACGGACATGAATGTAAAAGCACTACTCCTAAGGATTTATTAATTGAGTCAGGATTGACATCTTCCAAACATCTTTAATATCTGTCTTCTCACCAACATACACAAATAAAATCATAACCGTGTAATAGCCAGGATAGAAGATGTGACCCTCAGAATCTCAGTGACTTGGCACAATGTGCATGCGTTATCACTCATGTCACAATCTGAAGCAAGTCTCCTGTGATCTCCTCAAGTGAAGACTTGGAGACTCAGGCTTCCTCTTGACTTAAAATTTCCACCTCACAGTCTTTCATCTATAGTCATAGAGTACAATGTCTCTCTCATGCTATCCTTCTTCCAACCACAACGAGGCTCATATTCTGCTCATATTCTATGAGTGATGGTTAGTTACACGACCCCACCCAGATTCCTCTGATCCCTACTGGAAACATATGAATGCTTGCGGAAGGCTAACGATCTCTGATGCTGTCTTCCAGGAGAAATATGAAGAAGCCTAGACTGCCATGTTACTTAATATTTTTCAATATATGTAAAATATTAATTACCACAAACAAGCTAATTTCTAGCACAATGTCTGCTACATAGGAGGCACTTGATAGTTTTTTGAGAAATATACAAAATAATAAATGATTCCAGTGTAGTAATGATTTATGTAAATGTGAAAGATATACATAAGTCAAAATTCACTTGAAATACAAGAAAACAAACATCATATCATTTTATATTGCATTTAACTGGCAAGAAGTTGTACAGATAATAGGGACTTAAAAGATGGGAATGAGCATGTGGACTGCTACAGGCAAAAATGCATTAGCCAAACAACATACTTTGTCTACTTATTTTGGAAGACAATTTAGATTATTTGTAACTTGCTTATGATCATGTTGACTACTGACCTATCCTAGTTTTAACTTTATTTCACACCTTTGAGTTATTTGTATTTCATAGGTACTTGGGGTTCTCAAAACTGGCTGTGTGCCAGACCAATATCATGGGTTTCACCCCTTAGTTCACCGGTTACCACTGCCACACACTGGACAGTTATTTTGCATAGGTTTAGTGCAGGACTCCACACTTCCTTTGTACTTATCCTCATGTTTTATCTTGAGGCAGGACTTAGTTCTGAGGACTGCATCTCAAAGGAGCATGAGGACAGGAGCAGGGGCTCAGACCTATCTTGCTACTCTTCTTCTCTAAACTCACATCTTATATGTAGCAGGTAATCACTTACACTTCAATTACTGAATATCTTCCTCCAAACTTCTCTTATAGTGACTTCCCTATATTAGTCTCCTTATCCACACAAGGGTGTTTAGCCTACTGATTCTTATATACATTTTGCTTTTCCCTATTGATGTGTTTGTGATCACAAAGTTCTCTATCAGACATAACTTTCTCCCCGCACAAGGCTTTGCCATTTTTTCAAACAAATCCCATCACCTTAAAAGAAAATAGAGCATAACATTTTTGCCTATTGAAGCTATTTCCTGTGGAGAGGGAGTGGGATGGATAATTGGGTTTACGTGGATAATTTTATGGTATTTTAAGAAAGCTTGTTTCTATTTACCCTAAAAAATTAAACCATGGGAGTATTGTTCACTTCATAAACATGTTCAGTAACTATTTCCTATGAGTCATTTTTTTCTTGAGATATTTAACATTGTTTCCATGTTTAAATATTTCAATTTAAAACACTTCAATGTGGTTGACAAAGCACTGGGCTGCAGTTTATCACTGCAGCATTGTTCACATTCTTCTGTAGCTTACCCCAAAGCAGAGCAGCAGTTTTTGGGGGGACCAGGGACTAATTTAGACATTTGTTATCAAGCACCATAGCATTAAGTCTCAGGAAGCTGCACATTTTATTCAAAGAAAAGGAACAATGGTAATTATTTTCAATAATAATAAAGAATATGCAAAGTGTATTTGAAAATAAATGAACGAATGACAAGACTGAATCCGGTTAGCCAATATCTCACTCATAATTTAGAGCAGTGACTCCAATTCCATTTTATATCTCTTCTCAACAACTCAACTTGTGACCTACTGACTTGATGTCATAGATCTCCAGTTGTATGGAGTCCCACAGTTGGAATTCACTTCTCTAGATTATAATTCAGTTAAGAAAGGCAGTCATTTATGAAAATCTTGGTTTGTAATGTATGTGTATAAGGGATGCAATGTAAAGTAGCTTCTTACTGTAGAGCGGGGGAAAGAAGTTTGAAAATCACTGACCTAGAGGACATATAAAGAAAATGAATAACTTAAACAATCGTGTCAAAATAAAAGAGTGGTTATTAGTATTCTATGAGATAATAAAATAGTGCTGCATTCATAAAAAAAAGCACTTCTCCTTAAGGATACTGGTAGGTTTTGAGAGCATGTGAATTATTTCCTAATCGTTTTCACAGATAAATTTGTATCAGAATTGTGTGAGAACTATTCCTTAACAGAGAAGAGGCAAAACTGGGTTTCAGTAATCCTGCTTCATGTTTTCCTTACTCTGTTTACTACTAGTGGAAGGTCAATACCATTCTGGGTTTTTTCTTTTTTTTTTTTTTTTGATATGTTTGTGTCGTCTTGTTTTTGTGGAGAGCATAACTGAAACCAAGTCAGTTGCAGCACCTATATTCTCACCTGATTCCATTCCCTCTGCCTTTAGTTTCCTGACCCCATTCTAATAATTTGTGCCACTCTCTGTATTGATCCTGAGTCATGTAACTTTTCTTCCAGTTTTGGCTAATGACTCCAAAAAGATGGACTCATTGACGATCTCCTGTACGCAGAGTAAGTTATTCACCTGCTTCCCCTGTCCTCTCTGTCATTTAAAATTCCATATCAGCAGATAGCTTCACTTTATTGTTAACCATCTCTTTGGGGTCCAACTTTCCCAGCCTGTCAACCTCCCTCGGCTTCGATCCCTGCCCATCCCCAACCACTGCTGCTTTAATCTTCACTGATGTCTGGTCCAATTCATTTTTTAAATACCCATTCCTTTTTAGTTCTCAGGGACACTCTTGGCCTTTTGGTAAATCCTTCATTTTCTCCTGCCTCACTTGACCTTTCTCCTTGGCATCCAAGTATGATTCTTTATTCTTTCGATTCGAGCATTGAAGCCCTGTAGCTATTCTTTGAGTACAATCCCTTAGGATTTCAGTATGGAGTGTACCCTTTTTTCTTGACATTATTCTCTACTGACCTCTTTGCCGCCAAGAAAAATGGTGACCTAGTTTAAGAAGGTCTTTTATGAAGATGGCTTTTTTCATCTTTTGAAATATTAGCTACTTTCCTGTAGCTATCTCGCTTCTCACGAGTAAAGTGCAACAGAATTTCCAAATAATAAATATGGATTCATTCATTGTAATATTAAATTGTAGGATAATTTGATGAATTTTGACATTCTTAAAAGTTTTCTCCTTTGTGAAAGGCAAACAATACTCCTAATTCTGACACTCTGTACTCCCTTCCCTATTATCGCACAGCAGAGTGCTGCTTCCTTTTCTAGCCCTTGCTGGGACATGCATGGAGAACTGCATGGAGTACTGTATAAATAAATGTCAAGGACACCTCGCCAAACCGCCATCACCATCAGCCTTGCAAAACAAGCCCAACCTAGGCATTCCAAACTGTTAACTTGTTTGACTCTTACTTTCCTCCTCTCTGAATGAACCCTATTCCCTCTTGTCTGTGAGCTGTTCCCTCAAAACCAATGTTCTCATATGCCCAAGATCACGTTTTGCATGTCAAAGTCAAATCTGGAGGCCTCATGTTTACTAACGTGCCAACAACTTACAGTGTTACCTTTCATAAGAGAAGTTGATGGAAAAAAGGTAATATTTAATTCAAATGTATTACTTTTCCTGGGAAAGTCAAGTCCTGTGACAGATGTCAGGAAAGAAATTAGTAGAGGAGACTTGCAAATTGCACTACGTAGGGAACTGACTTCTAAACCTTATACAGGTCTGACCAACAGCCTGCTTTGGCAATGGAGGCTTTGTTTCACTTGTCTGTACAGAGACCTCCTGTTCCAAAGAGTTTGCATCTCCTATTAGGCAAGGGAACCTCTTTCTCAGTGCTCACTACCTCTCTACAGAAACAAAAACAGAATATATGACAGTCACATACTTTTATGAAACACAGACAATACTCAGCACCCGAGAATTGACTAACATCAATTCTAATTATTAACTTTGCCACATTTTTATTACTCGAGAAATTTAAGAAAACCAAGTGGAAAGAATATGGTTCCTAGGTAAAGTGTAGTAAAGATTTATAGGGTTTTGTGAAACTTGTGCTCCTTGCAAATATCAAGAGCTGAATTTAGATGCCCTTCAGCCTAAGACAGAATGGAATCTGAATGATGTCAGGGATTAATAGTTTTAAGTTCTGGTCAGACCACAGGTGTTAGCTACACCATACTGCCATCCTTCTTTAATAGACAGTTATAAGTATCCAGAATTCACAGGGGTCTGGTTGGCTTCCATCCCGGACAAGAATGTAGAGGAGAGGTAATCAATATACCCTAGCCTGTCCTGCAAGGTTTATTTCAAAGATTACTTTGAGTTATGGTAGGGTATTCATGAAATAGATCATCCTTACAGAGTAAAGCAGATCCATGGAGGTGTCTCGGATGGGTCTTCAGGGAACCAGAGCAAAATGTCAAGAAGCCCGGGAAGCCTCTGTTTTTATTTTATGAGGAGTAGGCGATCGATAGTAGTGATTGGTAGAGCCCAGTTGATGAAAGCGTCTATAACATGGCAGGATGCTTCCAGCCGTGATTGGCAGAGGGACCAGGTTGCAGCTTAGAGGCAAGAATTAAAGTTGTATAAGCAACACACGCTAAGCCCAAACACTGGGTAATCTAGAAATAGCCTTGAAATCAATTTTGGTTGCAAGCAAAGCCTTGTTTAAAATTTCAGCTTGCCATATACTAACTACTACGAGAGAGTCTTCGACTTCAGAAAATTGGAGGCAAATGCTGAGGGACACTACTGTATGATTGACATGGGTGAGTTCCAGGAGAGACATGTGGTGTCTTTGTAATGAGGTTGGGAAAATCTTTCCATATTGCTACACCATAATAGTTTTATCATCACTCTAAATATTACTGTTAGGTAAAGTAAAAATATTTATGAAAGTTTTTTCATAAGCTTCAAAACATTTACATTTGTAAGTAGTTACTCTTAGTTACTACATTACTTCATTCTTCTCAGATTTGAATTCATAGTCTTTTTTTAGCAGGTTGGAGCTGGAGATAGATGAGAGTATATGCTGTGAGAACTGAAAAATTTAAGTAACAGCAAACAATTATAATAGGCCCAATTTGGTTCTGACGAGAGAAGTGGATGGAGGCTTTGAAAATCTGTTTGACCCACAATCCTGATCAGATAAAACACGGAAAGTGCATTTGAAACTCGAAGGAACTTTTCATAAGCTCTGCTCCATGAGGAAAATTTCTCAGCTCTGTTGTTTCTGCTCACTCCAGTTCATCTCTGCTTCAATACTTGTGATTATACTCAGTTTTCAAACCTTCACCTGACCCTGCAATTTCTTCTCTGTATGGGACTAATTCATATTCAAGTCTGCTTTTATTCCATCTCCATCTTCACCTATTTGCAATACAGCCCATAATTCTACTGCAACCAAAATTCTCCAGTGCTTTCTTCCACATCACACCCTTTCAAACTCTGTAGAATATTTAATGTTTTGTTCATCTGCTTCTCTTTTGAGAACTGGTTCTTATCTAATTTCTACAATTGCTTTTTCTGTTCTTTGTTTTAATCTTCTAGAGGTCTGTCTACCACTAACCCCTAGCAGTTATTTAAGGTTTAGGCTTTGACGGTGTTCTCACCACCTTCTGCCCTTTCTCCCTCCTAGAATTCATCTACTCTTTAGGCATCAGCCATCATCTCTAAAATACTACATGCCAGATGCACTATTTCATATTCTTCTACTCCTCTACCTAATCAGTTTTCAAAAATCACTGCTTGCTCATGTTTTCCATTGTAAGAGCCACCAAGTTTGCCTGGGTTCCCCTCTTCTAAGCATATTTACTTAACTACATGTTAGTGTTATTCTCTGCTCTCTGAAATGTTATATTCTGGTTTTGCTATTAATACAGGGGTTGTACTTTTTCTCAGAGACCAAACCCTCACACTTGACCGGATCCACAAAGCATGTTCCTACCAGTCCTTGACCAATAATGATAGACCTCATTTAATGTTACTGCTACTTTTCTATGTTACACTATCTAGAATGTATCTTTCACTTCCCCTTTCTTGATCATCAGCCTCCAAAGACCACACCCTGTGTGATTAGGTACACATGGCACTTTCCAAAGACAAAGCTATCATGTGAAAGAACAGGTCAGTGGTCACCAAGCGTAGGGGAGCATGTGACTATAACAGAGGAAGTTCTGGGGGAAAGTGGAACCATTATGCATCCTGGTTGTAGTGGTCCCTACACAAATTTACATATGTTAAAATTTACAAAACTTCACACTTAAACACTGAACTTTATTGTATGATCATGTAAAAACAAAATTCAAAAAATGAATGAAGTCTGGGTAATGGTTTCATCACTTTTTTTCATTTTGAAAACGTTATAATCGAAACTATTTAAAGACCAGGACTGCATTTAAAGAACACACCAGTCTATGGACAGAGTTAGAAATCAGATTTGTCTTCTGGGTTATGCATGGTACCATGAGGGCATTAGCACACGTGTGTCAGTCAGAGGCATGAAATAAAGTAGAACATTATGATAAATGCAATTTAGTCAGTTTAGCAAGTAGGTTCAAGCTAAGCTTCCCCAAATACTTTCCACAGATTGTAGCTATGAATTAATATGACAGTAAAAAGCTAAGGGCTAAGACAAAAGCACAAATGAGGATGTGTGAACTTAGCAAACATCTTAGGTCACAGCTCTGGGTCATTAATAACAAGTAAAGAGCCTAAGATCAGCCAACTCTGGAGTTTTTCTCTATGCTCTTATTTCCTATCTTAAAAGAAACGATTATGGTTTTGCTACACTGCCTCACAACAAAAATAAGGACGTGTTTCATGGGTTATACAGCTGACTTCATGTGTTTTTGACAAGATTATCATGTTTCTGAGTTCTAAATGCTTTCATTCTGCAATTTAGGATGCAGTGGAATTATGGGGGGATATATCTCAAGTGTGACCCCTTATGATGCTAAGTGCCTGACTCAGGCTGAACTTTTACCAAGATCTCTCATGCTTTGGAATTCTTTTACTAGAATGTTATCATCTTCAACAATCAAGAGTTACCACTTAGGGGACCAGACCTTCCTTACAGGCAGCTACAAAGCTATAACTTCTACAACTTTCACTAGGCAGCACTCTTCTAACCCATTATCAATATAGGGTAAAGCTAGAGGTGGCCCCCTTTGCTAAGGTTATCTGCAAGGATTTCTTTTATTGCCACTCACAGCTGGGCACTTTCTTATTGAAATGTAATCAGCACCATAATAACCTTGGCACACTCCATGCTTCCCGTGATCTCTTCAGAGGCCTGAAATACTCTTCCTCAGGGAAGGATGGATCAAGCAAAACAACTTGTGTAACACCTTCCACAATGGCCCCAGGCTCACTGTGGGACACCTCAGATATTATGTGGTAGGCACTTACTACTTGAAGCATCTCATCCAAGAATGCTTTTCAAGCTTCAGACGCTTCCTTCCCAAGAACAAAAACAGGACTTGAATACAATGTCTGATAGAAACTGGGTTCAGTAAGGGTTAAGCTCTAACACTTGTCCTGGGGCCTTGGGCACCACAATCATGATGTTAAGAATCCCTGAAGATTCCCAGCATGTCAATCCAATTTCCCGCTACCTCTACTCTAGCACAATTACCACACCGACATGGGCACCATTCCCAAACCATTTTCTTGAACAGTTCTGTGTCAATTGAGGAAGATTTACCTATTAGATTGTTACTAATGGCAGGTTATAGAAACCTCTCTGAGTATTGTTTTTGGACACACAAAGCAAAAACGCTAAGCCAGATAGCGCATTACTCTTGTGGATCTTTGGGTTTATTCTTGATGCCCCATAGCTCATGGTGAAGTATGCCCCTGTGTTATCAGGTAGTACCTTCCCAGCCCACCTGTTGGAAAATGAAAACAGTAGTCAGGGAAGAGAAGGGATATGAGATAGATGAATTATCAGAGTAGACATATTGATCTATACCTCCAGAATATCTCTGACTAATGAAGGATGGGCACTCATGCTTTGGAGGGAAATCCTGAAGCATTTTTCACAGTCTCAAGACAGTCACCACCATATTCTTTACTGGATTCCTTTCTTCCATCTCTTACTTCACTCCCTTACACTTCCTGAGGTAAACTTCCAAATAAACTCTTTATACCTAATACTTGCCACAGAATTTTTTTTTTTGAGGGGAGTCCATTAAGACTCTGTCTCCTATACAAAATTTTCATGATTTCAACCTGCCAGGCCTTTCTGCTGGTTGGACTTGATTTACTTTTATTCAAAGAATATTTATTGAGTGCCTACTAGAGAGCAGGCAATGTTATATTATGAGGGACACCGAACTCAGGGAATTCTTAGATTAGAAAGAGAAATAAGAGCTGCAAATTTATATATATATTTACAGAGAGATTTATATGTTTATAATTTTATAAGTATTTATTCTTATATAGTAGTACATTTATATGCACAATCCATATCTATAAGTGTCTATAAGAATGTATAAAATAAGGCTAATAAAAATTTACAAATGTGGAAGGTAGAAAGAGGGAGCTCAGAGGACCAGGATAGTTGGACTAAAGAAGGTGACACTGGAACTGGACCTTGAAGGTCAGGGTATTCAAAAGTCCCAAGGAAGTCCACGCTGGGCAGAGGGTGTGATGAGTCAGAAAATCAGGATGTAAGAAAGACCCTGAGTAATTCCATCTGTTCCAAGCACAATATGAGATAAGAAGCAGTAGTTAAGGAGAAAGATAGACAGACAGGACACTGTCAGATCATTTGTTCTTCAATCCATATAATTTATTGGGAAATCAATTCCATTCTGTTGGAATTATTTGGGGAGAAATAGCGTTATCTTATCTCTCACACTGCGGTTTTGTTGCCAGTCAAGTGCATTCACCATTAGCCCTTTACCTCACTGCCCCATCTCTCACTCTATCACTGCTCCTTGCTCTGTGTTCTCCATAGCATATTATGATATGACCTCATTTTTATTAATTTCTGTATTCATTTTTTCTCTCCCTCAGTGGTGTATAATTCCCAGGTGATCTACTTCATATCAACTATCCGGTGTTTGTTATAGCAACCGCTAAACAGTGGTACAATTTACTTTCCTGGCACGTCTGAAGCCCCAGACCTCAAGGCTTCTGTAGAGTTGTGGCAGTGAACATATAGAGTTATTCCTGCCAGAAGGAAGTAAGGTTTTTCTACCACTTTGCAGGTGAACTCAGTTGAGAGGAAGAAAGCAGGGTGGCATGCTTTCCTTCTACTGGGCATGGGTTCTGTCTCTTATAAATCCACACATACCTTGGCTAGAACAAAGCTTCTTGTATTTTTGATACTGATTTTTAATGCTATACACTGAGTGTGCATGGGAACCCAACCCAGAGAAACATCTCTAAGGTTTACAATAAAAGGAAGAAACTCGTGAGCAGACGGATAGTGTCTGTGACCACACGGATAGTGTCTGTGACCACCTGGTCAGAGTACAGGTCATTATTTCAGTCCTATGGTAATGACTTGGACGATCTCAGGCAAGAGAACATGTCAAAAGTGGCAAGCCCACAGACTGCTGGCTATACATGAGACACATCCAGAAATAATCAAGGCAGAGGAAGGAGATTCTTCTCTCCCAAGGTGACATACGTAGGACTTCAAAAGAAAACCAGGAGAGTTACTGGCTGCCTTTAACAATAGCAGTGATCCTAAAGGAGAGAAAAACAGAAAAGGGGTACCACAAATCAAATTGAAACAACAGGAAAATGAGTAGATAAAAGGGAAGAAGGGTGGGAAAAAATCTCACTGTTAGAAAATGCTCGACTTTGAGTCTTTCTGAAAAATTCCACCCTTTCCAGCTTCTATTGTTTTTGGCTCTTTTAATTTTTCTAGCTCAGACTTGCAAATTCTCTCTGGCTTACCCACCCTCCTCTCTGCTTCTCTTATTCTCTGCCCTCTTCCCCTTCATTTCTTTTTTCCTCCCTGTCATGCCATACTTGTTAAAATTGTTATTTGCATAGAGCATTCATAATAACTTCATATTCTAGCAAAGTGATTTGCTTGGGGAGACTTTTGATAAATATTCATCTAAGGTGACTTCTCCCCTTCTCCTCACCCCATGGAACCAGGGAGCCATCCGTCTTTTTTTTTTTTTGGTAGGTAGCAGAATAAATGAAGGGCAAGGATTTCACTTCAGGAAGAAACAGGAATCAGGACTTTTGTCACTGACTTTCATGAACTGGGCTTCCAACTTTTAAATGTGGTGCATAATTGACACTTTGATACTTATAGGCTATGGTGTATTCTCACACTCTCGTGGGGAAAAAATACTTGCTGACACAATCAGGAAACAGATGGTGACAAAGATCTTATACTTTGGTGCCAATCAATATGTTTTACTTGCCACTACTAAAAATCTCATTTGTGGGACCCAGGAATTTAAAGGAATTTTTCTGTTCTTTTTTTCTCTCCCTTAAAGACTATTTTTAAGAATCTTCAAAGCTTAAAAGTTTTTCTTCATTTTTCATCTTTAGTTCAATTAATGCAGTCCTAAGAAGGTTTTGGCTTGCGTCTGCCAGAAAAACAGTGAACTAAAGTATTTTGCTCTTAACTGTCAGCGACAGAATGAGTCACTCCACTCAGGACCCTCAACATCCAAACACCACCCTTGAGTATCGTTTAGCTACCCTGGAAAAATAACGTCCTAGGAAAGGGTGAGTTCTGCAGTTGTTCGTAACACAGCAACAGAGATACTTTCCTGTTCCTTCATAACTGCTCATTTACCTCACAGTGACCATTTGTCAACCAAGAAAACTAAAGGAACGTTTCTAGAAAACATTTCTATATAATTAAACAGAATACAAAAAATGTAAGGAGTTGCGGTCTCTGAGGAGAGAGGATCAGGTGGTCGCGTCTGGCTGGGAACACTCATCACTCCAGAAGCTTCTGAAGGTCAAGACCCTGCTTGCACACACTGTACTTAACAAATACTGGCTGAGCTGAATCTGTAAGAACCGGGCCAATTGATGTACACAAAAGACTACCTTCACGCTTCCGTATCCCTTACATACTTGACCTGCATTGTTTCTTTTAGAGTTGGGAAATGCCTAAGAATGTAGAGGTAAGTAAATCTGGGTGTCCATTTGCCTGGGGAACTGTGGGAGCCTGATTTAATCGGATATCTTTTCTTTCATTGTAGAGTTCTACACCCATGTTCAAATCTGTCACTGATGTCTCTAGAACAATTGAAAAGTATTTGTTGAACATGAACTCTATGGTGGATACAGAAGAAACTATAATGCATGCTTTATGCCAAGCACACATACGATATAAAACTTAACCTTAAAACAATTGTGCCAGGAAGCTGTCATTAGTCCCATTTCACAAAGAGGAAACAAAGATTCCAGCCTATTAGCTAGCATAACCACATCTACTGTGACACAGATGAAGGATAAACCTAAATCTGCTGCTGCAATGTCTCTTGTGTGAGAAGACTGATTTTACATTAATTTCCTGGTGTCTACACCCATGTTCTTGTGTCTATGCTCGCACACAGGCCATTACTTCTAATGTCTGTTACTCCTCCAGAAATTTACCCAGCAAGATTTTTGGCTGTAACATCCTAAGGGAGCTCTTCTGAGGCAGGTTTGGTTTTTGTTGTTATTAGCAGTCTTGCAAAGAAATTCACAAAAGGTCTATGGTGTCTTGATCTAACTCGCCATATGTCAGACTTCCTGAGGAATGCTCTAGACCTCAAACTGCTTACCATCTGTCATAGAAACCAATGCATGATGTAGGCATCATATAATTCCTCTGCTCAAAATACAATAAATCCCCATTTGCTGAAGATACAACATCTCTGACTTCCCATTGGCCCAGGGAGTCCCCCATTGTTGGACCCACTTTTATAACTCTGTAGTAACATGGCTCCCACTGCCCACCCCACCTCTGTTACCTCCCTGACATAGCTCCTCGTCCTCTCTCCCTGCCCCTGCTTCTCTGGCACACTGCCCTCTCTGTGTACAAGTCTTAACAGCAGAGCCTTTGTACCAGCCAGGTGCCTTCTCCCCAAGAGTGCTCCCCTCTCCATTCTTTCTATCCTCAGCTCCATATTTAAAATTGTAGTTAAACATGGGCAGGAACTCTTAAACTTTACCCCATGAAGCTTTTTTGTTTGTTTGTAACCTTGCTTAAGAACAAACTTAATAATTTAATTATTTCTTAGGCTCTCTATTTATTGTCTGTGTCCCCTACTATAGGATGTGAGTGCCCCAAAGACAGATATTGCTTTAAAATTTGTTCATGGATATACCCCAATACTTAGTGCATCTAACAGGTACTCAATAAATGAATGAATGTGCATGTAAAATCATACATTGTATACTCTCAAACACCTGCCTTTCATGGAAGAAGTAGCATAAAACAATATTAAGAATTATAAATAATTATCTGGCTGATGAATTTTGATTCAACCCACTTTACTTCCTATTTTTTGAGTCAATAAATCCAAATCTTATTCAGTCAAAGATCAAGCTGCATACATCTCTTCAAAAGACCATCTTATACCATGCATACACTTTGTTTTCAGTAGTAAAATGGCTCCTTTGAATCAGAGATCTCAAAGTCCACGTTTCAGGGGACAATATTTTCACATAAACTGAAAAATGACGAAAACGCTGGCCAGCCTGCGGTTTGTCTCTTCATGTGTCTTCAACTGTCTATTTGCTGCTGAGTTCCCTGCTGCCTCTGTGAGTCTGCGCTGTTCTGTAAGGTACAGCTCTGTTTCTCCTGACTCAAGAGGAAAACAGTCCTCTATCAAACATGGTGCTCTAGCTCAGACTTTCTTAAGCACAGTATCAGATTTGTTGCTGGCTTCATCACTTATCAATAAAACCGGCTTACACACCTTGCTCTATCTCGACAGCCGTCTTTCCAGACGTCAGCAACTGAGGTTTACATAGGCTCCTGACTTTATCTGGGTGCTGTGATGTACAATGTCACAGCAACAAGGCATTTTCTCTTTGTTCTTGGGGAAACTTGAGCTGCAATGTGCCAGACTGTACTGACTGTGATAAAGAGCAACACACTTGGACATTTTCTCTCGCTCTTTTCTCTTCTCTTTTTTTCTCTCCTCTCTCTCTTTTAAAGAAACAGGTGTTGGCATGGATTAGAGAAAAATTACATCATCTCCAAGAGAAGAAGGGGAATGGAAAGGAGAAAAAAAAATGAGGGAAAAAAGTGGCAACCAGACCCAAATACATTTACACATATAAAGCTGTTCTAATGAGAGCCAAATTGATTTGACATTCAGTGGCAGTTTGAAGCCAAGAAAAGCAAAGCAGCCTACAAAAGGCCTAGCTCATTGTTTATGGAGTGTCATACTCTATCATCTGTGAGACCAATAACAGGGATGGGGAGACCTTTAAAGGCAGGGTGTGTGCTGGGAAGGGCTGCGTAGATACCACCAATGTCAGACCTGATAGACGGATTGAACACAGCTTCCTGAGCCGAGATGATGTTTGTCAGAAGTAGCAGATCTCTGCAGATTACACATTAGACAGCAAATTTGTAAAGTGGTAGCATTCTTTGAAGATGTGTGCTATGCACAGGGAGGCACATTTTGTGTTGGTCTGGGACAATAACCCTCATAAAAATATTAGCCAATAAAAGAGAGCAATAAATTGTATGTCATTCAAATGGAACCACATACATAATATTATAAAGGCATCATTACCATCACAAATAAAGGATGTTTCCCTCACTTTGAGCAATATCCATCACAGGCACACACGGGTACAGTTCACAGGACGAAGAAAGTCATACTAAAATAGAAAATCCTCCCATTAACCTTATTTTTCAAGAGAAAAGCTATTATCAATGTTTAGTCATTTCAATGCCATTAACTGGCCAGGGATTTACTGTTCTGCAGCTCACTGTTTAAAATACCTGGAGGAACAAGGTGTTTTTAAATGTCAGCACATGGCAAGGTGGATCAAATAAGTCTTCCTAGAAATATGTAAGATGCTAGAGGGTTACAGTCCTGCCGAAAGAAGACTTTCTCTTCCTCCTCGCTGCAGCCTCAAGCCCAGTCTAGGAATTCTTTTGATATTAGATTCTGTATAAGATTCAGATATTAGTGTTTACTTTTAGCCTTCACAAAGGAAGGCTGATTTCATTAAAGGTTATTGCTGAATGGCATAAGATCCAAAAACTCACCCTCTTTCATCTCAATTTTCTAAACACTCACGGGGCTCAGAGTAGAATTTGACCTTGAGTAAAGTAGATCTCATGGTGTCTCTCCAGCATAGATTTCATAGCATCATAAAAAACTGTATATGTGAAAAACAGTAAATACTAAAATTGTGTCACATGTTAATACATCAAGAATAACCAGAATTATTAATTTAAACATATAACCTTTAATATAAATTCAAACAGAAATGCAAAGAATTATTGTTGATAAGATTAGTAATTGCACAAATTAGGATTTTGTTGTGCACATTTATCTTGAATAGCTATAAGATCCTGACTTGGTGTTACTGGGTCTCAGCATGCACCCATGCTTCTTTGCTCCATAACATAGTGAGCGATGGGGTGAGGGACAGCTGAAGAATTACAGCAGTTGAAAAAGCTTTCCAAGTCCCCTCCCCCAAGTTACCTGCAATCAGATAGTAGGTTACAGACTTGTTGTAGCACCTTTATGGAGCACAAATACCTTTCTCTGAACCCAAACAGATCTGCAGAGTACCACAGCAGGGTAACTCACTCCTTCGAGATCCGAGCCCTCATGCCACCCATTGAGCTTATGCCATCTGGTGACATTGCCTGCTGTGTGCCTCACTGACCAGAAAAATTAATAGGGATCTGGAGGAACTGCAGACTCGGGGAATCTAAGTGGGCAGAGATGAAAACCTTAAAACCCAGCCATCATTACTAAAGGAAAATATGGGTTTGAAATAAAAAGTCAACTAGCTGTACAGTGGTTGTTTTCAAGATGCCCTCATGTATGTGTCTTTCTCTGACAATGTCAAAGAATTTGATCATTTGATGGAATGGTTAGAATAAGGATCTGATGGGTGACTAATCACTATATTCAACCCAGAGAAAAATCTGGCATGATTAGTGTATTTACCCAAAAGCTAAATTTTTCAAGATGTTCTGTGCCCCATTTTTATCTGGAGACATGATTTCTATGAATCAAACAACATAAGCATGATTTAAATTCTTCTTCATGTAGGAGCTTTGAAAAACACTTTAAAGACAAGTCAAATGGATTAGGGAGTCTATGTGTTGTTTGTAGCAGAGCAATTAATACAGTTATCACTTCATGTGGTATCAGTGTGCCATGTGGAATGGTTCCTGCTGGTTTGAGTTAGATGACGGACGCATTCTACCCTCACACAAATTAATAATTTAGAGTGCTCTGTCTGCTTCAAGTATTGTCTCTGCCTCTTTCTAGCTAGTTAACCCCAAACAATTTAATTAGTCCTTTCCATACATCAGTTTCACCTGTAAAATGGAGATAATGAAAGAAGTACTGCAAGATGATGTATGAAAATAATAGTTGCAGGCATATAACACATATTAAACTAGTCACACTACCCCCAATAATCGGTTTAAGAAATGTCTCCACAAAAAAATTTTTTTTGAAACTCAATAATTGTCTTACTCAATTTGTGTGAAATTTTGCTTTTTCAATTTTGGAAACCTTATTTCTTTGGCATTGATGGAAACAAGAAAAGACAAAGAATGGTGACAAAAGTTTACTGATCACTGCTACAATCAAATAACATTAGAAGGAATATAATATTATTATAAAAATGCTGGATTGTTTCTACTTGCATTCTTCTACCTCTATCTTTGTATCTGTTGGCACGTGTGGCTTCCCATACTGATCAATTCAATATTCGGTTTTCTAATGTGAAAGCTGTCAGTTTTTTTATTTTGCCTTGTTTTTTAGGAAAAGGAAAGGAAAGGGAGGGGAGAGGACAGGAGGGGAGGGAAGGGAGAGACTTCTATGTAGGAGGGGCTGGAGGAAGGCAGTCCAAGCCCAGCTGCCAGTTTTTTGTAGGGTTTCTCATTGTGTATACTGTCTCTACTTTTCCTCACTGGCCACAGCAGGATTTTTTGGTAAAGTTGGCCACCTTATCATTGATTGAATCACTCTAAAATCTAACATCAAATAAACATCTGTGCTCTTCTTGCTCAACTTTGTTTAAAAGGCTGTGCACTGGGCCTAAATACAATAGTAATAGTAACAACTCTAACATGATGCCATAGGTAAGTATTCTTGTCATCTTATGCTGCAGAAAGTAGCAGAACTCAGAACCGGAAAAGAAGGATGGTGCGGATAAATTTAGCTCCAGTCTCTCATGCCTTGACCCCAGATGCACTGCCTGTTGCTGTTACATCTGTCCTGTCTCCTTGCGACGATCACAGCATTGTAAGCTGAGCTGTAGAGGGTGTCTCCCAGCAGCAGTGAACTGGCCGCCCTTTGAGAAGCAACAGCTACTGATGGCAACATGTGGGGTGTGCAGCTCCGAGAACTTCAAGTTTCCCGAAAAGAGAACAGGTAGAGCACTGAAGCATTGTCATTATTGCTATTGCACACATTTCAGTTAGCGTGGCATGGTGGACACCTAATTTTTAGTTATTATAAAGGTTAAATGGAATGCTTTAATGCTCATGAGGCATAAAATTAATGGTAAAAATATGATAAAATAGATAAAATTATCTATCGAAGTCCACTGACAGTTTACCTTTAAGCTTATCAGTAAATGTTTTGTGTGGATATTCATGTGGCTTACCTGATTGTGCTTAACAGAGTGCTGCATTCTAAGTAAGGGTTTGGTTTGGGGTTTTGTTTGCTCTGATCATTGGCAGTGCTGGAGACTGGGCCCAGGGCCTTGTGCATGTGAGACAAGGAGTTGCCCGTGAGTCACATCCCTACCTCCTCCTCCATTACCATGCACAGAATTCCATGCTAAGGACTGGCATGTATGATGGGAGGCACTGAATGTATTAGCCAGTACAAGAATTTGGTGTTCTAGAGGAGGTGCTGGTTGGATTTTGGTTTTCAATGAGCCAAGAGCCTTGTTCCCCTTCCTAGCCTGAAGAGCTGCAGAGCTGCATTCCTGTTAGGCAAGTCAAAATAAGTCCATCATTTCTGGTTGAGTCTATGGGATCTTATCATATTTAAATCTTAAATGTTCAAAATTTAATTGTAAGGCAAACAAGCTTAGATCACAGTTCATAACACTGAGAGAAAAATATGCCTGTGCAGTGGGTAAGGTGGTACATGCATGTAATTCTAGCACTTGGGAAATAGAGGGAGGAGGACTGTGAGTTTGAGGGCAGTCTGGGCTACATAGCTAGACCCTGTCTCAAACAACACAAAAACAAGGGCTGGGAATGTAATTCAGAGTGCTTGCCTACCATACAGACCTTGGTCTTGAATCCCAGCACTGAAGGCAATTGCCTGTGATTAGGTAAAATGTCACAAGAATCCATCATCATAACTCACACACAGTGACTGAACTCAGAACATATGTATACTTGCTTTTTCTCCAGTTCCAGAAAGTCTGGAGTGTTTTTTTTTTTCCGAGTTTTACTTCTGTAGCATGTGAGATGCAGTGAAATAACAGGTGAATATTGCTATTTACAGCACATTGAAAGCATAGAACTGCACTAATTGATAGCTCAATAGCAAAAGAGTAGAAATCTAAAAACGAACAACTTGATCCATACTCCCACTTGGGGCTGTTGAGTGTTGGAGTGAGTACCACTCATGAATCAAACTCCACAACATTGCATGGCTCATTAGTTTATTATAGAAAATGATTAACTGACATCCATGTCAATTACATGTTGTGTAAGTTGGGTGTCATAAAAATATTGAGTACATTCTGCATCAGAAATCAAAGAAGTTTCTAATATATTTTAAGGAATATGTCCACCCAAAATGCTTCAAATTTAGTCTCTGTTTTGATATTTAAAGGACAAGCACTAAAATAACCAGTACGCTCAAACACAAAAAATATGCCCTCCCTTAAGGGTCTACACTATTGCAGTTTTATTAAATATAATTGTTTTTGAAGACTAACACTGGTATGTATGAACTGGCTGGTGCCCTTAACAGCTCCCTCTCCACCCACAAACAAGGAAAGGACTTTCTATAACTGCAGTTCTAATAGGCATTCCAGAAAATATCTCTGAGCTCCACTTTCTCCCCACCATTCCAAATGCACTAGGTCTGCCTTGGGAGCCCCAGTCACCATCCTGTTGGTTTGTACCTACTTTGTGTTCCAATGGCCTGTTTATTTCCTGACTCTGGCTTCAGCCCTGCATGTAATTCAGAAATCCGTAGCTCTGTGCCTTAGAGAAGCACTTTCTAAGACAAATATAGTATGAACCACATCATCTTCTAGTGTCCACATTTAAAAAGTGAAACAATGCATTGCTTTTAACTCATTATACTGAAAACAATTATCATAAAATATTGATAGATTTTATATTTTTCATAGTAACTCTGAATCTGTTGTGTTCTACACCTCACAGCCTGTTCTTGGATCAACTACAATCCAAGTGCTCCATGGCTGCATGTGGCTGGGAGCTACCACAGTAGACAAAGCAGCTTTCTAGGGCTTGGACTACAACCCCTTCCAGCTCCCAGAATTTCCACCCTGACTGGAGCGTCAGATTCCCTGGTGATATCTGAAAGAATTCGGTGCATTATGCAGCAGTATTATTTGCTAGAGGCTCTTTATAATCATTGGTAAATATCTAAGAATAATATTTTTAAACCTTTGCTATTTATACATTTTCCACCAAAATTCTTGTAAATCCATTTTTTCCTTTTCTGATTGGCACCCACATCAACTATTTAAGATAGATAAGTAGGCATGAATGTCATTAGTGATTTATTCAAGGTTGCCCAATAAAGGTAATAATTCACTGAGGTCTATGTGATTTCTCATTTATGGCTTTTTCTGTGGTTGCTTGTTACCCCTTAAAACAATAAGAGAATGAACCTATTTATTGACTCTTGAATACAGATTCCCAAAGAGTGCAGATGTCTGGTCAGAAGCAGTGCTAGTCACTCACCTGAGCCATGACATCAAACGTTGGAGCGTGCATCATCAACCCCTAGATAACAAGGAAAACAGAAGAAAGTCTGCTGTGCAATGTGCGGGAAGGAGGTTTTCTCCTCACATGGAAGCAGAACTAACACTTGAGAAACCTCAAAGACAGATAAAAAGGGAAAATCTTTGGGGGTTTATTCTTGTTTATTTTTCAGAAATGAAGTGTTCTAAAAAGAGAGGACAAGCTTGTTCAGTTATAGCTTTCACATAATTACCACAAACTCTAATGCAAATTAGACCGTAGGTCTGCTCAATGTACACTTTTGTGCTTGCCAAATTATGTTTGGCAATGTGGTCAGGCAAGAGCAGATGCACACTGGGCCGAGTTTTCTTGGGCTGTTCAATAATTAGGAGGACCATGTATTATAATAAACCACATCCCCTTGGCTAAGATTTGGAGGCAAATTGCACACTAATTCACTTCCAAGTTTTTTGGAAGCTCACCAAGAGAGATGAAAATCAGTGGAATATACTGTTTACTTCAGGAAATTTGTTTAAAACTAAATATGGCTCATTTATAAGAGGCGTTGGGGAACTCCATAAGAAATGTAACAATAGTTTTTTTCAGGTTCCACTCAGCAGGAATAAGGAAATGTTCACATGCTCCTTTGAAGAGCTATTGGTGCTGCATACCAATTCTAACCACCTCCTCATGCATGCATCGAGGGAGTCCTAAGTGGAGGATAAACAGCAGTTTCCCATATCTGTAAAATATCACATTACTCAAATGGAGGGTGAAATCAGTTCAGTAAGTGAGACTCTGTCAACATTTTCTGCAGCTGACGAAGACGGAGCAGGCTGCCCCAGCTCTGAAGGAGAATGGGCTGAAACACTCTCCTGCAAAGCCAAAGCATCCGTTCTAATAATAACAGCCCTCCATAATTTCAACTGGTATTTCCTAGTAACCCAACAATTGAAAAACTGGAATAGTAACCCAACTTAAAATGAGATATAAAAAAAAATTCTTAAAAGTGATATCTAAAAAACCCAAAGCGTCTGTGTGTCACATTCACAGCATAACTTTGTCATGGCAAACCCTCCCAGCTTCACTCCTAAGATGAACATTTTCATCTAATTGTTTTATTAAAGGGAGGTGCATGCTTGTTCCCAGGCTCTTTCTCCAAATTCCTTTTTTTTCAAATACTATTTTCCAGGCACTTACCTGGATCTGTGTTTGTCAACACAGAGGTGCACTGCCTTGGTCTCTCGGAAGCCAGGATGCTGCCCAGCTGGGGGAGCGCAGCCAGCAGAGCCTAGCTGTTGGTGCTGTCAGGATCTGCCTGAGCCCTGCAGAACCACTCCACCTGAGTTGTGCCCATTGGACAAAGCTGCTCACTACTGCTCAGAATGATGCCAAGAAGCAACATTTTCCCAGAGCAGAGCCATTACCTTTCATTCACAGATGTAAATCTCCATTCAACACCTCAGATGCCATCCTGTAGTCTATTTCCAGAGACCCATCCCACACACAAGCCTCTGTCAGTGTCCTTTTGCCCACACTGAACCTATGACGTGAAGGCTAGCACTTCACCATGCCCTCCAGCTGGACCGGACACTCCAGCCTCTGACCCTGGCATCCCCTTCAATACTGATTCCTTTCCGGAGCGTCTCCAGCTCATTCAGACCTGACACAACCAGCTACCAGAAATAATTTTTCAGGTTAAGGCAGACTTAGTGAGTGCAGACTTCAATAATAAATTCATAATTGCAATAAGTCATGATTTTCTACCTTTGTTTTTTGGGAAAAATCATGGATTCACATGCATTCGTCAGAAATAATACAGCGAACTTCCATGCACCTTTCACTCATTTTCCCTCAACAGTAACATCTTGGACGAAAACAATATGATGCCACAACCAAAAGGTTGACACTCTTATTCCCACTTTGCCAGTTTTACATTTATTCAGTCGTGTTTGTGTGTGTATATAATAACATGCAATTTTATTACATGTGTAGGCTCACATGATCACCACCGCAGTAAATACAGAAAACAGTTCTCCCTTAAGGATTCCTGGAGCTACCCTTTATTGCTCCAGTGACTTTCCCCCCAGTTCTCTTCCCTGACACTTTTAAATCTTGAACCTGTTCTGCATTTCTTGAATTTTGTCAGTTTGAGAATGTTATGCAGATACCCTTTTGAGAATGGCTTTGTTTGCTTAGCACAACTCCATCTTTGTCAAGGGTTCTGTTCCATGGAAAGATGCACATTCATCCATCAAAGGATCTCAGGGTCCTTCCAATTTGGGCTATCAAGATAAAGCTGCTCTCAATAGTCATACACCAGTGTTGGTATAGACATACATTTTCACTTCTATGGAATAAATAGCTAAGGGTCATATGCTAAGCATGTTACCTTGGTAAGAAATTGTCATACTCTTTGCCAGAGTGGTTGTACCATTTTACAGTTGCACCAACAATATGTAAGTGACTGAATGTCCCCACATCATCACCAGGAATTGCTGATACTACTAGTTTTTATCTTAAGCATTCTGGTGAGGAAGCACAATGTCTCGTTTTTTCAATTAGCCCTTCCCTAACAACCAATGATGCTGTGTACCTTTTCATTCGCTTCTTTGCCAACTGTACACACTCCCTGGTGAAATGTCTGCTTGTGGCTTTTTTTGCCCGTTTTCTAACTGGATCATTTGCTCTTTCACAGTTGGATTTCAAAGTTCTTTCAGGAGGATTCTAGAAAAGGGGTTCTTTATCAAATAAATGGCTGGAAAGATTTTTCCCCCAGTCTATAGCTTGTATTTTCACTTTTGTAGAAGAGTCTTTGGCAGAGAGAAAGTTTCAAATTTTGATAAGGCCCAATTTATCAATTTTCTCCTTATTGCTTATGTTTTTGGTTTCAAGTCTGCGTAATCACTTTTGATTATGAATTTTGATTTTTATAAGAATTCTGTTTCTTAGAAAGAAACACATGCATGTGGCAAAAATAAAAATTCAAATAGTCTAGGAATGTTTAAAATAAATAATGTGAGTTTTTAAAGAGCAACCACAGATGACTTTTAAAATCAAAACACTGCATGCTTCTGTTATAAAATGAGGAAAACTACAAAAAATGACCAGGATGTACACTGATGAATTTTACAGAATGTTGGCAACTGATTGACTTCTTTCTAATCCAATGAAGTTCACAGTCGACCTACAAATGGGGGTGGGGCATACTGCATATTT
The DNA here is from genome assembly GCF_047511655.1 of Castor canadensis. NCBI lineage: Eukaryota > Metazoa > Chordata > Mammalia > Rodentia > Castoridae > Castor > Castor canadensis. The sequence continues at coordinate 127,640,134 of NC_133387.1, read as the reverse complement.
TAAATGAATATTTATTCATATTTATTAGAACAGTATATATTTGTTCTAATGTTCTGAACAGTTTTGGCATACTTCTCACTCACTTTAATTCACAAACACTAATGATACAGACTTACACTGATTCTTTTCTTTCCCTTCCTGTGTTTATTTCATTTCCCTTCCTCTTTTTCATTAAAAAAATGTTTTTCTTTTCAAAAATCTAACTGATACATAGCTACATAAAATAGTACATATAATGGGTATTATGTGGTGTTTCAACACATGAGTACATTGTGTAGTTAAAATGTTTTTAGGAGCATATATTAATTGTACAATGCAGGGGGATTCATTATTACATTCCACTAGTGGTATTTCTTCTGTATTGTGCTACATTGCCCCACAAGATGTAAGATTATAAACTTCTGGGTTCTGTTCCAAGTCAGTTCTCTATTTGTTAAAGATAAAGGAATGAAATCTAGATTTAAGGTGAAAAATGGTCAGTGCTAGTGTCAAATGATGGAATTATTTACAAAGACAACTGATATACTATGCATTCAATAAACCGCTCAATATAGGAATGATTGACAGCACCAAACAATTCCATTAAGGAGACTAATGATTCCAAATAAGCCTTAATCATGCTAGGTAATACAGGTGGGCAATGAGATGTAAAAGTAAATTGAGTACAGACAAATATTAAGGTAGTATGCAGTGGCAGGAAGTTTTATAATTATTTTTACATGTTTATATATTCTAAATCAGTTATAATCACTCAAGGCCAAACAGAGACACTATTCTGAGTAGATCAACAAATCTATAAGAGTTGCTCTTAAAAGTCAGTGTGTTTTGAATATATGATAATAAGGTAATATGTGAGTATATTGTGATATTAGCTAAATTGCCATAGTAAATATTGAAATTAAATAGTATTCTTATCTACCAAAGTGCACCTAATTTCACAGACAGCATGGAGTAAAACCCTCAGATGAGCACTGTCTCTGAGCAAAAGATTCAGATATCATGAACACTGGAAGTCTACAAATCTAAGAAGTTCAATGAAACAGAAGCAGAAGAGAAGTAAAGAAAACTACTGAAAAGTAGGAGGAAATTTCTTGAGGGCAGTGCTGTGGGGGAGACACTTTATTATGTATATATGGAGAAGAGAACGCAGCAGGCTTTGCATAAGAAAATGCAAGCCAGAAAAATAATAATACATCTTTTCAGTACAAAAAGGAAATAACTGCCAACCTAAAATTTTATACCCAGCAAAAATATCTTTGAACAAAAATGAGAGAGGGGCCAGGCATGGTGGCTCATGCCTGAAATCCCAGCCATGTAGGACACATAGGGAGAAGGATCATAGTCAAGGACAGCCCTGGAAAAACCACAAGAGCCTACCTGAAAAAATAACTCAAGTCAAAAAGGGGGCTGGAGGTATGGCTCAAGTGGTAAAGCACTTGCCTAGCAAGCAGGCAGTCCTACGTTCAAGCCCCAGTACCTCCCCAAAAACAAAAATAAATAATAAATGATGAGAATGAAATAAAGACTTTTAAAACTTAAAAAAGCTGAGAGAATTTGCCCCCAGAAGGCAGGAGCTACAGAAAAGATTAAAAGAAATTCTTAAGCCAGAAGGAAAATAAACTAGATCTTCCCAAAGAAATGAGAATCACAAGAGAGAAATATGTGAAAAATATGAAAGATATATTCTCACTTTTTAGCTCCTTACAGCAAAAATAATACCTATATATTACAGGGCTTGCAGATTTGAAAGTAAAATTTATTACAAAAATAGCACAAAGGCTGAGAGGAGCAAATGAAAATAGAAGATTATAAATTTCTCACATAATGTGTGAAATGAAATCATATTATTTGAAGACAGATTGTGATAAATTAAAATTATATAATTTAAACTACACAATAATTATATAAAAATAAAATGAAGTATAACATGCTAATTATAGAGGTAAAAGAGAAGTATTTTTAAAAATTAATCTGATGAAAAATCTAAAAGACAAAAAAAGGAACAAAGAACAGATAGGACAAATAAGGTCCAAAGAGAGAGCAAGTGGATGAAACCTGTCCGTGCTGACACAAACACAATGGTGCACACCCCTGCATCGCCACTGTACAGTGATGGGAGTGATGACTGAGACTTTAGTGATGGTTTCTTCAGTATCTGTGTAAAGTCAAAACTGGTCAAGGAACACACCAACTAGTACAGTTCACTGTGTTTCAATTACGCCTCAACAAGCTTGGTTAATTACCAAAACAAGTAGTAAAAGAAAGAAAATCTTGAAATTCAAAGTAGCCTCAAAAATAAAGTACATGGAAATAAATTTCCAAATAGTTGAAGTAAAAGCATACAATTGTTAAGCTACATGAAGAAATATACCATACCAAAATCCTTCAAGCCATACCGTCTAACAAAAACCCACTTGACATACAGATGAAATATGTTAAAAGTAAAGGAATATAGAAAAGATATGCCAGGCAAACATTAATCAAAAGAAGTGGGTGTATCTAGATTGGACAAAGAAAACTTCAGAGCAGTAAATATTGCAGGACTGGAGAGGGCCAATTCATAATGATGGTGGGTGTTTATCACGAGGCATCAACCATCCTGGATGTTTTTGTACTTAGTAGCCGAGATTCAAAGTGTTTGCCGCAAAATCTGACAAACCTGAAGGCAGAAATCGGCAGATCCATAACCATAGTCAAGCCCCAGAACTGCCAAAAACATAAAAATTAAGTCGAAGTATGCAGAAGAAATTATATGATAAAACCAGAGCAGAAGTCAGTAAGTACAGACAGCAAAAACACTGCATCATCATAAATATCACAAGCTACTTACTGGGCAGAGAATGTAGCTTGCCTAATGGGATCTCACTGGGCAGAGAATGTAGCTTGCCTAATGGGATCTCCAGCATCAAAAAAATAAAATAATAAAATAAAATAAAAAGCTGCTTTCTTTGAAAAGGGCAATAAATTGATAAATCTCAAATAAGAACATCGGGAAAAAAAAAGAGAGAAGGTGTAAAATGACCAGTATCCTGAATGAGAAAATGGTATCATTACAGATCATTACTAATAAGATAATTTTATGAACTATATGCCAATAATTTTGATAAGTAAGAAAAATGGAAAGTTTCTTTGAATGACATAAACTAACAAAATTTCTCAATTAAAACTGGAAGAGTTGAATGGCTGAATGTTTCTCTATTAGAGACACTGAATTTGTAGTTTAAAAGTTTCCTATATAGAAAACATCAAGCCCAGATGGCTTTACTAGTAAAGTCTATCAAACATGTAAGAAAGAAATAAAACCAATTCTACTCAAACTCTTCCCAAAGGTAGAAGGGAATTCTTTCCATTAAAGAATAAAATTATTACCTTGAAACAAAAATGAGAAAAAGAAATTACAAGAATGCCCCCTTTAGTACTTTCACTCAGTGTTTTAGTGGTTATAGCAGCCACAGAGTATGGCAAGAAAATGAAATAAATGGCATTTGAATTGAAAAACAAGTGAATCCGTTCATATTTGCAGACAGTGTAGTCATGTTTATTGAATATCCTAAGGAAATTATCAAAAAGCTGTGGAGACAAGGGGAAGTTTAGCAAAGTCACAGGGTACCCAATAATATGCAAGGCCCATTATATCTCCATATGCAGGCTGGTATCCCTAATCTGAAAATTTAAAACCTGAAATATTCCAAAATCTAAAACCTTTTGAACATTGTCATGTCACGCAAAGAAAATTCTACATCTGACCTCTGGTCACAGTCAATACACAGGCAGCCTAAAAGTATAGCACAATATTAACTTTGGGCAATGTATATAAGGTATATAGGAAATATTATGTAGATTTGGGTTCCATTCTGAGATATCTCATTATAGCAAGGCAAATAATGCAAAATTTGAAAAATCCATAAAACTTTTGGTCCTAAGAGTTTTGGATAAGCAATGCTTAATAACATTGAACAATCAGAAACTAAAGTCACAAAATATACTAGGCAGTTTCCTGAAAACTTAAACATTCACCATAAAACCCAGCCATTCCACTATAGGTATTTATCCAAGAGAATCAAAAGTGTATGTCTACATAAAGACTTCTGCATAAATGTTCAAAACAGCTTTATCTGTAATAGTCATAAGCTAGAAAGAACCCAATATCCATCAACAGATATATACCCATACAAAAGAACACTACTCAGTAATAAAATTAGTTAAATTATTCATATATGCAACAACATGGGTGAGTTTTGAAATAATGTTTTGTAAAAGAAGCCAAAAATAGCATGTGATTATTCAATTTACATAATATTCTAGAGCAGACAAAATAACTCAAGTGACAGAAAACAGGCTAGCTATTCTCTGTGGGTAGAGGAGGGGATCGAGTGCAAAGTGCATGAGGAAATTTCAAAATATCTCCTGATTGTGTTCGTGGTTTCATGGATGCATAAGCAAGCCCCAACTGATCAAATTGTATACATTACAGTTTACTATACTTCAGTGACACTTTAATACATACACAGAAATATAACTGGAGCAGATAGAAAAATAAAAGAATTCAATTGAAAATAGAATTAAAATGTGAGACACTCAGGAATAAATTGAGCCAAATATATTTAAGATCTGTATGCTGAAATAAAATATTATTTAAAGGTTAAAGCTTTAAATACTTATATTCCATGTTCAAGCATCAAATGAATCAATGTTAAGATGTCAATTCCCCACAAATTAATCTATTCATCAATGCCATCCATTCAATTTACACAAAATTCTTCAACAGATAAACTAATATATAATGACAGAAGGTAAGTTAGTTGTTTTCTAATAAGACAAGATGAAACAAAAACAAAAGTTTTTAAAAAATATATATCAATTACAAAGGACCTAGGGTGTTCCAAACAATTTTGTAAACGGAGAAAAAGAAGACTTACACTAACTGATTTTATGACTTTTTATAAAGATTTCAAAATTTATTTATTTATTTATGAATTTAGTTTTTGCTGTACTGAGGTTTGAACTCAGGGCCTACACCTCGAGCCACACTACCAGCCCTTTTTGTGTTGGGTATTTTCGAGATAGGGTCCCATGAACTATTTGCATGTGCTGGTTTTGAACTACAATCCTACTGATCTCTGCCTCCTGAGAAGCTAGGATTACAGGCATGAGCCAACCGGTGCCTGGCTCAAAATTTATTTTATTAAGGTGTTGGTATAAAATAGGTAGATGAGTATAACAGAGGAGCAGAAATAGATCCACATATGCATTCTCTATTGCTATTTGGTAAAGGTGCGGAAGGAGTTCAGTGTCGAAAATTGAATTCTACAGCACTGGCACAACTGGAAATTCAATGCTAATATCCAAAAGAGATCACAACCTGAACCTTCACTTTAAATACAAAAATTAGCTTGAAATGAATCATAGGCTCAAATTTATAAGCGACAGCTTTAAAGTTTCTAAAAGAAAACATGACAGAATATTTTAGTTGCCTTAAGCCAAACATGATTTCTAAAATAAGTTGACTCAAAAGTTCCAGACAATAAAAATGTTTATAAGTCATACTTTATTAAAAGTTAAAACTCTTACTCCTCAAAAGATGCTGTTAAGACAATACATAGGCAAGCTTTTACTCCAGACCTAGGAAATCAGGGTCTTCAGGGAAGGGAGTCCACAAGTCATGTTGAATCACAACCAGTGAGAATTATTGCCTTGCGTCTCAAAAACAAGAACTTAAGAATTTCACTACACCATAGAAATGGCCTAATTACAGGACCAAAGAAGAGTCATCAGAACAAACAGATGACAGGTACAGTAAGAATAAATAAGACCATCGCTTCTCGGCCTTTTGGCTAAGATCAAGTGTAGTATCTGTTCTTATCAGTTTAATATCTGATACGTCCTCTACCCGAGGACAATATATTAAATGGATTTTGGGGACAGGGAGATGGAATAGGGGCTCGCTCCGTCCACTCCACGCATCAACCTGGTATTGCAGTACCTCCGGGAATGGTGCACCACCTTCTAAAAAAAAAGAATAAAGTAAGACCAAGAAAGAGAAGATGAAGAGAGAGATTCATATTGGCCTCAAAGTACATGCATGGTCTCTGTGCAGTGACTCTGGTACAAAGTGCAGGACTCCAAGAAAATGGCAAAATAAAATATGAACAGTTTAGGCTAAAAATAAAAGCTAATTGTGGACATTAGGTTTCCAAGTGAGGTCCTGGAAATTTCTAAAGTTTATTAAGGCAGCTTCACTCATAGTAAGTAAAATGACTATAATAATTTATTGACATTACCATCAAAATCCATTTGCCAAGAAATGCCTATTTAAGTGTGTCAAGAATAATCTCTGCACAAAGATATCCCACGTCCTCTGTCCCCTTGTTACGTTGTATTGAGTTAATACAAAATTGAAAAGCAACACCACTATCGTTTCCTTTTGTTGGGCTATCTATAAACAAATTGTAGTAGGTAGGACAATTTGAATTGTGTGCCAGAAACAAGATCTGACCAGCTCCCAAGTGCATGCTCCAAGTCTACCTGCTCTGTGTCCGAATAATGGTTTCAGACACAAGGTGAAATCAAGGTAATAATCAACCCTAGAGACCATTCTCAGCAAGAATCTTAACAGCTGATGGAGCGTTTATATTGTAAACCCTAATTTCCCCCAATGGAATGTTGGAAAAATTGAGATATGTTCATCTGAAGGATTATCACATAGCAAGAACTTTACATAGGGTAGCTGTTATCTTTGCACAGCTAAAGCACATTTACTTTAGAAAACAGAGCTGAAATCGTTTTTTAGTGAAAATGTTATGCCTTTATCACAGTTATCTTCAAGTGTAACTGCAGATTTCCACGTAACTGCAGAATAGATGCTTAATTAGCAGCAGAGATTAAAGTATTATAAATTGCCATCCTTAGGGACATTATTCAGGTTCCTCTACTTTTTCATAAGTCTTCATCCTTAAACTCTAGCAATAACTTTGTTGCATTTGAAAAAGAAAAGTACTATACAAGAAGGGGCTGTTATTGTTGCTCATTCTTGCCGCCCTATTTCTATGTCCACAGGGATGTAAATGATGAATTCTTTCTCAGGTCAGCATTGCAAGTGTTGCCAACACGGAACTGGAAAGAGGAAACAATCCAGCTTCTCAAGTGGAGCACTGAGCATGAATCCTCGAATTAGCCCTAATAATTAATTAAGGCGTCTTGTGAAGGGCTCCAATGACAGGATAAACTCATCTGTCCCTAGCACAGGACCCCTATCAATTACCCTGGGCTTGGGGAGGCTGATACACAACAAAGACAATCAACACACAGAGGCTGACAGTCCAGACAAAGCCCCACACTGGTCAAAGGCAGTCCCTCAAGTGTTGTCTTTAAGCTAAGTGGTTTTAAATAAGTTTAAATACCAACAGGGGGTTAATTTGAAATCAACTTGATTCTATTTCTGAATTAATGTTTTTTAAAAATCTGCTTTTATAATTTCTGCTTATCAAGGATTGCCCTTCTGGTATAAAAACGGAGCCAAGACTCAGTTATCAAATACTATGAAGGGTTCTGTTAATTAGATAGTTTATCTGTGATGAGTTGTTGACACTAAGATGATGAGTGTTAAATAATTTTAAAATATTCTGTAGGGCACTAACTTGGTGGCTCGATGCATTATCCTTCCATTTTTCAGACCCTGCTTTGAGTCAAGCTAGAATCTCTTAGTAAAAATTAATATGATGGCTGTAGTACATTTCTTAAATATAGAATCATTCATAGCTCAAAATTATATGTAGGAGAGAACAAATCTTCTGGGGCTCTTTATTAGGCTGCTGAAGCCCATTCTCAGTAATCCAGCCTCTTTCACATGCTGGTTGGTCTTTAACTGCTCGGTACAGACTGCCAGGAAATTCATCATTGCTGTTATTAAACACAATTCTCAGGACTTGCTCTTTTTATCGTGTTTCTCATAAAAGCTTTTTTGGTGATTTTCCTCTGGCTTCTCTTTCTACCTCCATATCGAGCAACCCAGGAGAAATCGCAGACACTGAAATATTTTTCCAATGTAGGTAAATGAAAGTTCCAACTGTTAAGGGCTTTTCTTTCTGTCTTTCAATTTTCTTTTTCAAGTTGTGGTCTGTAAAGGCAGAGGCCAAGAACAGTCCACAGGGAATGGCTTGGAGCCTTAGAACAAGCTGGTATCTTTGTATTTTTAGAGGAAAAAATATTGGACACCAATCTTTAACATCAGGAAAGCTGCTAATTAATTAGTTCTTTTCTTCTGTGCTGAGGATCAAACCCAGAGCCTTGTACATGCTAGACACACATTCTACCATTGAGCTACGTCTTCAGTCCTTGGTTGTCTGAGAGAGGGTCTCATTGTATACCTCATGCTGGCCTTGATCTCACCATGTAGCCCAGGCTGGCTTTGAACTTGTGATCCTCCTGCCTCAGCTTCCCAAGTGCTGGGATTACAGCCATGCACCACTGTACATGGCTAGCCCATGAATTATTAAAAGAACAAATCATTGTTTATTGTCTCTTGGGTTTCATTTCAAGCTCCCTTTTAAGTAGTCATTTTATTTACAACTTTGTTTCTTAGGATTTTTACTATCTTCTTTTCTCACTCATTCTAAAGGACATGCTGTGTTAGAGTAACTCTCATGGACTCTGGAGTCCTAAGACTTTAATGTTTAGTTAAGAGCAATAATGTGTTCAACCAGTAGGTACATGACAGAATAAGGTAGTGAAGCTTCCTGCAAAATTCTCCAAGCATACAGGAACCGAGTCCATTTTCTAGCATTACTACTATCTTGATGACCTTGGGAAGGTTGACTGCTTAGGTCCTGGCATTCACATCTGTAAAATAAGGATATTAGAATTCATGCATATCCTTTCTGTCTCTAAGACTATGATTATCTTCACTGAAAAAAAGCCTTGTGAAAGAATAAAAATGGATTTCACATGAGGAAATATTTGATGTGCAGTCATTCTAAACTGTTTTTATTTTCATCAAAAGAGATTTTGAAGAAAATTAGTAACAAAGAAAACAGAACGTAATGTGAAGTAAAAGGAAAGAATACTGGCCAAGGAGGGGGAACTAGGCATGGCTGTGAACTTAGTGAACTGAAAACGTGCAACTGAGTCTTCTGAGGCCAGAGACTGAATGAAAATTGAAAAAGTCTGCTTTGATGTTAGTCCGCTCTGTCAAAATACTGGAAATAAACAACTGAAAGGAAGAAAGACTTGTTTTGGCTCACAGTTACAGAGGTTTCAGTCAGTGGTCACTTGACTCTGTCGTTTTTGGGCCTAAGATGAACCAGGTATCAGGGCAGGGAATCTGCAGTGGGATAAAGCAGCTCACCTGATGGCAGGCAGGAAGAAGAGGGAGCCAGAAAGGAAAGGGCTGAACACAAAATACAGCATTCAAGGGCAAATCCCTAGTGACCTGCTTCCTCTAACTAGAACCCACCTCATAAAGTTTCTACCACCTCCCAGTAGCCCATTAAGCTAATTCATTAATTCTTCAAGCAAAATTCATTAATTTGTCAATGGGTTAAGGTATTAATAAGATTATAGCCCTCATGATCGAATCACCTACCAGATGCTCTACCTCTGAACACTGTTGCATTAGGGACCAAACCTTCAACACATGAGTTTTGGGGGAACATTTAAGTTCCATACCATAACAATTTGATCAAATTAGTCCCTTTCAGTATAAAAATACTAAGATTCTATAGTCCCAATATAGTTCCAAAAATCTATGAAGCAGGAAAGCTGGTAGTGTCTTAATAGTCATTGAAGATAAACTCTTCCCCTTTTTCACACCTGACTGGAGAATGTTGTTCAAGAACAGCCTGTCCCAGATCATCAACTCAGAAATAAGGCACGCCATTGGGTACACTTAACAAATGCTGTAACTAAGGGCAACTTTCTGGATCTGTAACATGATAGTTCCTTGTAACAGAGAACTCCTTGTGCCTATCCTGAAAGTTGAGGAAATTGTTCCCTATGAGTATTTTGTTCCACTTCTTGGTTTCACCTACCATTGCTTGACATCTCTTGACTCAGAATATAACTGATATAGCAAACAAAAATCAACCCATTATGTGTTCAGTTCTAAGCACTGCAAAAAAAAAAAAAAAAGAAAAGAAAAAAATCAACCCCCTAGCAAAAATATAAATCCTAGTAGTACATCTCCAGACCATTACTGTACATGAAGTATATTAGGATAGAGATCCTAACATTCTTCTCTTTTTGAAAACCTATCTAGATCTTCTAGGCACACTCTATCAAAACCGAATTTTTGCAAAGCACCCATGTTGCCTACAAGCTTGCAAATCTCATACACCTGAGCCCTTTAGCAGAAAAAATATTTTTATTAATATATTTCAAGGTCTGTTCTAGTTAAGAAAATTGAAAGAATCATGTTCCAAGAGGGGAAAAATGATGCCAAAATAAAAGGTAGTGGGAGGAATAGTTTCCATATTTTAATTATTTAGCAAATGAAAACACAACATATAAAATATAAGTGTTTTTCTCTTAAAATATCAAGTACTGGACACAATTCAATGCAAGGTTACAAACGCAGATGGTGTAATAGGCCTCCTGTTTCTTTCTGCCTCCTTGGAACCCAGCCAGAAACTTCTTTTCCTTCAGGACCTTGGCCTTTCTCCCAGGTAGGACCTCCATTTTTTGTAAGCCCTACTTTGGAGAAGCAGCATATTACAAACTCTTTGCTTTAAACTACAGTATAAAGCATAACGAGTCTGTTCCCAATTTCTTCATGGTCCTGATATGCTACCTGGGCCAAAGTCTTTTAACAGCTACTCTTTGTCCCAAGCTTTTTGAGAAGCAAGAGAATAAAGAGCAGCATTGAAATGCACTTAAATACACATTAATAATCATGGACGATTATACCTAAGACATGGAACTCATTGCTCAAGACTTTTTAATGAATAAACAAATAAACAAATCTGTATTTTTAATTTTCATGCATAGAGTTCTTGGATCACAGCAACCAACTAACTTCCCACAGTCTCCTACAAAACCATTCCATTTTGAAAAGTGAAACCAGAGTAGAGATTAAGGGAATTTCCTTAGGCAACAGTCCAAGTATAGGGAATAAATTCTTTGCTAAACACAAAGTCATGCACTTTAAATCTCCCCAAACCAAAAGACTCAATTGTCAATCATTAAAATATATACAGCACCCACCAAGCATGGGAAATTTTTCAAAACACCTATGATTTGAAAATAAATCATAACCTAGACTACATTTTAAGGCATCTCAAGACTGTTCCTGCAAAATAGGCTCTCCTACTGTTTTTATGCTGCTCTTCCAATGTTTGGTACACAGCAGACTGAAAATGTATGGTGAATGGATGATGAATTGCTGACAGTAGTCTGGGTTAAAGTAGCATCGGGAAGATATGGAATTAAGTGAAGTAGGTCATCTACAGAAATATTGCAAAGATAAGAATGAAAGAAATTGGAAATATGTTGCAGAAGGTGGGAGCCAAGAGGGATTTCCTAGTTTCTGATTTAGGAGACCAGGTGATACCATTCAATAAGATGTAAAATGTGGGAAGAGGGAAGGAGGTGTGCAGGTGGGCAGTGAGGTAATTATCTTTTACGCGATAAAACAAAAACCTAATGGAATAGAGAAGGAGCGTTACTTAGAGAGATGATGTACATATTTGAGCCTATAGAGGCATTTATAACTTAGAGGTCATTATGGTGTGTATGACAATTAAAGTTATGTCTGAATAAAGTGACTAGTGTGAAGTGTAATTTTGGGTATCAGGTTTTTTTAATTATTATTCATTTATTCACATGTGCATACATTGTTTGGGTCATTTCTCCCCCTTGCTCCCGCCCCCACCCTCACCCCTCTCCCCGACCCTCGCTCATCTCCCCTACTCTCTCCCCCCTCCCCCACCCTCTTCCCCCTCCCTCCTCGCTTCCAGGCAGAACCTGTTCTGCTCTTTTCTCCAGTTCCATTGATGAGTAGAAATGAGCAATAATAAGAAAGATATAGCATTTTTGCTAGTTGAGATAAGGACAGCTATACAGAGAGATTCCTAGCATTGCTGGTGTCAGTTTTTGACTAGCTCCTATGTTGAGGGAGACCCAGATGATTGACAAAGCATTGTATCTATGTGCGTTTGTGAAGGTGTTTCTAGAAGAGATTAGTATGTGAATAAATGGACGGGGGAAAATCCACCCTCACCAATGTCATACAATGCGCTGAGGGCCTGGCTAAAAGGAAATGATGGACAGAAAGGAAGCCCACCTTCTAGAGTTAGGGCATCCATCTTGTCAAGTTCTTGAACGTCATGGCACCAGGTTCTTGGGTTCTGGGACTCTCAAGCATAGACCTGTGGTGCCAAGGACTCTTAGGCTTTGACGTCCAATGTTTCACCTCTCTCAGGCTTTTGGACCCAAACTGAACTATACCAGCTTGTAGAGGGGGACTGCTTAGTCTCCATAATCATATGAGCAATAAATCCCCCTCTCTGTCTCCTTCTCTCTGTCTCTTTCTCTCATTCTATCAGTTCTGTTTCTTTGGTCAAGGAATAAGTATAGAAGTATATAGTCATTCTTCCATCTCCTCAGGGGATGGTGGACCAATCAGTCAAAGTCTGTAGATGTTCAAGTCCCATATGAAAATGGCATAATAGTTTAATCCCAACTCAGGAGGTTGAGGTAGAAGGATTGAGAGTTTGAAGCCAGCCAGGGCTGCAGAGCAAAACCGTGTCTCAAAAATAAAAAGGGCATAGTGTTTGCGTATAACTTATACATATCTTCCTGTACACAGTATTTTTAAACATCTCTAGATCACTTACAATACCTTGCTCAGTGTAAATGATGTAAAGAGTTGTTATACTGCATTGTGTAATAAGAAGAAAAAAATCTGCACATGTTCAATACAAATGCTTTTTTTCACATACTTTCAATCTTTGGTTGATTCTTTGAATGTAGAACCTACAAATATGAACAACTATATCTAAATATAATTTAGATATAAAAGTACAATAGCTACAACTTTGTTTGTCTTTCTCAAGATTATTTTAGCTGTTCAGGGACTTTCATGGTCCCATATGAATTCTTTAATATTTCTATGAAAATGTCATTTGTTGTGATGGTCATATGGTTTTTAGTCTTCATTTTGCTATAAAGGTAGATCACATCGATTTGCATATGTATAGTATATTTTTCATAGTTGGTAGTTTTGCTAGGTTATTACTTTATCTTTGACAAATAAAAAATATATAATTATCCATATGCTCCATCTTTATTTCATAGAAGGATACAATAGCTATTTCTACATTTAAAAGTATGGGTAATATAATCTTAACATGAAGGGCAATCCTTCCACACAACTACCAGTTAAAGTATGCAAGAGACTCATTACCTTTCCCATCAATGCAAAATGACTTTATCATGAAATGACCCCATTTGAAGGCAAGCATTGGGAAGCACTGGCACCAGTGGAAAGGGAAGGCTGAGGGCAAGCACCCAGGAAATGTTCATCTTTAAGTGATCATCAGAAAGCAAAAGTCTGGAAAGGAGACTAAGAACGGTGACTGGGAGAGCAGGAGATAAATCTAGGGAAGAGGGGCATTCTAGAAACCAGATAAAGAAAATGTTTCAACAAGGAGGAAGTACACTATATGGTCAACAGCTCAGATGGCCATGAAGGTCAGATAGATCTCTTAGCAGAGAGTTGACTGACGTCCTGAGTAAGAAGAGTTGATTTGTTTTACATAGAAGTTATCTGATGTGAGAACTTCATCTCAGGGCTGAATGAGGCAACACAACAAACTTTGCTGTTATTTCTAAATTCAAGGGGTCATTAAGTTTTTGTTGTGCATTTAGGGTACCCAAATCATTTTACTAGATCCCCTGAGAGGTCACACTTCTTGCCCTCAAAAACCTTGTAGTATCAGAAGAAAGATAATAAATGACATAGCAATCATGGAAGAGCTACAAGGAAGATATACAATGGCCAATGCAAAGTTGATTTTATGTTACATGAATTTTACCTTTTAAAAAAAAAAGCCTATGAAACACAAAGTGGTAAAGCCATAAGATCCATAAATGAATTGCCAAGCACTGTGAAATTATAAACAAGGACGGAATGATTGGAAAGTAAAGAAGGTGGTGGAGTCTGAGCTGGGATTTGAAATGCAACAGGAATACCATCAGAAGCAGAAAACATTTTCAGTAAGGCAGGAATGTGCAGGTCATGTCCAAGAGCAGTAGGACCCTGTTCACTGAACAGGCAAAATGGAGAAGTGAACGAAAAAGTGGGGGCTGGGTGCTTTGGCTCACACCTGTCATCTCAGCTACTTAGGAGACAGAAATCAGGAGGATTGTGGTTCAAGGCCAGCCTGGGCAAAAAGTTAGTGAGACCCCATCTCAACAAAACAGTATAGGTGTGGTGGCATACACCTACATAAGTAGAAGGATCTCCATTTGAGGCTGGCCCGGGCAAAAAAAAAAAAAAATATATATATATGTATATAAGATCCTATCTGAAAAATAACTAAAGCAAAAAGACAAGGGACCAATAAACACAAACCATAGGAACACTTGAATTCAGACCCCAGTACCACAAAAAAAAGAAGAAAGGAAAGTGGGGCCCATGTAGGTGGAAGCCCAAGTTTCACTGTCTTGTCCTTAAGCAGATCCTTTCTTCTCAGCAGCAATGACAGACGCTCACTGCAGCAAGTCAGCAGTACCAAGCTTTGAAAAGATTTCTGCAGAAAATGTCCAACTTGGGCATTCTCTTCCTAGCCTCTATTTCCCCTACTTCCTTTTTTACTCTTAGTAGATTTAAAATAATTAACCGTGCAATATTTTTGGTTCTGTGAAAAACCAAGGGTCTGTTTTCCCACACAGGTCCTTTGCTGGGTATAAAATTCTTACACATTGGCAAGGATCATCAGTCTTCCTACAGAAAATTTGTTAGTTTCAAAATCCAAAACAGCCTCAATTAGTCAGAGTGGGTTTTTTTTTTCTTTCTGTAGTTTTAAAACATAAGTAGGCTGCGATATTTTTGCCATTTACTTCATATATATCTAAATCACAGCAGAATGCACAGATACCTTGGGCACCCAAAACACCATTGAGGAAATATAAAATTTAAGAACTTTAGGCTTATGAGATGTGTGGGGTAGAAATTTAGCTCCTAGTTATAAAATCTTTCATCAGCCTACATGGCAGGCAGGCATCAAGTGGAATGATGCTAGAGTGGCCGTGGCTACTCTTTCCCCTTAGAGCCCTTGGACAAGTCTGATTTGGCTCTCCATGACCTGTAACACAAATACAGTCATCATACCATGTGCTCACAAAGAATCTACATGGGTACAGTTAATTATACGTTGAATTTACTTAAAGAGCATTATTCCCACCTCGGTGGCAGAAAGATCTTCACATCATGACATCTGAGTATGCAATTTAAGCCATGTCTCTACCCTCCCGATCCTCCTTAACCCAACAGCAAGTATAAGCCCTTCATTATTTTCTCCTACTATTTATTAATTAACTCTTACATTGAAAATACTTTGCAAAGTACTGTTAGTGTCCAAGAATGAACAAATTGTATTGCTTCTGCTGGTTTTTAGAAGGGGAGAAGATCATTTCAATAAATATAACAGAAGGATTAAAAAGTAGTGATATGGGAGAAGAACAGAGTGATCAAAAGAGCCTGTAAGATTGGCACAATCAGGGAAATGTTTGAGGATGAGACATTGAAGCAATTGTCTTGTGATCCATTCCTTCCTCATAACTATGAAGATGTATCTAGAAAAATTAAGAAGGCCGTGATTCAGTCTAATATCTTTACAAACATGGTAACTGGGCTTCTAGGTACATAGACTAATAATGCAGGATGTCTTTGCTTGAGCATTGCTTAGGGTAGACAAGCCTCCACTCCATGGATTTACATTCTCCCCAGAGAATAGTGCAAGCTATACAACTCTCTGAAGCATGACGTGGAGATACTGCCTCACTTACATATTCTTCACTGTGGGAACTACCTGGCAATCCTCATTAGAGATTCTGCATATAATTCTGAGTTGTGTATCATTCTTGTTTCTGGTGGGAAGTCTTGTGCGAGCCCAAGTCTGTTCTCTGCCTTCCGTGTGCCTGTTGAATGCCATATCCTTGAAATGAGTTGTGACTCTGGATACTGGGTAAAGCTCCTGATTTGCATGAAAATAACTCAACAGACTGCTCCTGGGCATAGCTCAGCCTCCCCATGCTATGATGGGTGAGGGTTCTTCAGGAGCTCTGAGAACTTACCCCATTGAAGCATGAGTTTAGCTCAAGGACTCTTAAATGAGGTCCATGTGCTTGGGTGGATATACTGGCACAATCCAAAGATCTCCTTGAGGATTCTCTTGTTATTGTTATTTGCTTATTTTAGCATTTAAGAAATGCTTCAAATTAATTTGGGTGACAATTTTAAACACATATTTAGGACCTACTGAATAGTCACATTACAATTGGAATATAACCACAAAATTCAGGGCTCCTGTCTTCTTTCTGTTTATCACTGTCGTGGTATTATTTATAATTTAATATGTTGTAGACTAATAAGGAAACCTCAAATGTAAATCTGTATTCATGCCAAGGTAAAGGCAAAATTTTTGCACTCACCTGAATTTTTTTAAGTTGTGGGAGATTTTGTCATCACAATATACCTGGCTACAGAATCCAAAATTATACAAATGGATGTTTCACTTTGCTTCTCTACACTACTCCTACGCTTGCCCTCTCTGGTCTGTGCTCATGACTTTCACACAAAGCTTCCTTGCTCTCTTGTTTCTGTTTGGGTTCACCTAATGTTAAGTCAGTGGCCTGAGGTTGAGAAAAGTGAGGTCATGGTGTTTATTTTGCCAGCTTTCTCCCAGCTGGTTACCTGCAAGTTGATTCTTTCCCTCTAATAAAGACAAAGCTTCTCTATGTTGTTCCTCTCTTACAACTAAAGCCACATTCTCCAAATTCTATTTTGTCATCTGCCTCTACAGTCCAGCAGGTGACAATGGCTCTTCATTGTTACTATTCCTCAACTCTCTTTTGTTTTTTTCTAAGCCAATCCACACCTTTGCATATATTTCCTTTATTAAACTTTCTTCATATACTCCTGAAACGCCATTCATTTTCTGCCATGACCCATGTAACACAATGGACCTTAACAGTTACTGCTATATTAGCATTGTAAGCAACCTACATCATCTACTGTGTGAAATAAATGCATTATTCTGAGTCTTATTAGTTTTATAGTTTCATCTGTATTTGATTTGTAGGTTTTTGTTTTCTAGTTGTATCTGAAATCTAGTCATAGGAGGTGTATGCCTAGTTTTGTTTTTATGTATTTAAATAAGTTAATAATATTTATAAAATTAATTTTAATCAATACTGAGGAGGTCTTTGACATTTTTTCACCTTCAAAAGAAGACCATACATCAGTCAAGTTTGAGAATCACCAGTCTAGCCTATTGCTTCCAACACAGGTTCCAAAACACCTATAAAAAGCATCATAAAAGTCGTCAGTGTATGAAATGGACAACTGATGGTGAATGCACACCAAAAGCCAAGAACTTCATCAACTCCAAAGGACTCCAGAAGTCACAGCCAGGACAGCTGCACATTGTCCCATCCCCAACAGAGTCAGAAATGGCCTACATGAACTGCCATGGCTTTTCATAAATGCTAACCTTCAAGTTGTAGATGAGAGTTGCACTTAGAAAATATTCAAGTAAACTGGTGAAATTAATTCGTGACTAGATACCTCTTCTACGCTAAACATATAGCAAGTTTGAAAAAAGGAAGGTGGGATAGAGACTGCCATATTTTTTTTAAATAAGATTTCTGTGGACAAGAAATTTATTGAGTAGAGCTAAAGCCCTACCTGTTTGCTGAATGTCAGGCTCAGAGCAGACTGGCAACAGGCAGCTTAACTTCAGAAGCACAATGTTCCCAGTGAGCTGCTGCACAACTTGAGACTGAAGAAGGGCTCGGCCTTAAATAACTGAAAAACTTGCCTGCTGGCTTGGTGAATGAATCTTCGATATCTCAAATGGCAAAAGGATGGTAGCTTTGAACCATAATTAGAGGTTACAGGCTGTGGCAGGGATGAGCTGCATGGTCTATCAGGTAGGCACAGCTACACTGCCAAATGAGAACAAAATTTCAACAAATTCACTCATCAAAGTTTTAGTCCATGTTCATATCACAAGTGTACAGCATTTTTGCCACTCTTTACATCCACTGATGAGACAGAAAACCTGGCTATCATACATATACCCTTAACTGTTTGGGGGATTTGAATAAAACAAACTAGTCACATAACCCCCAAATAAATAAAAGGGTAGAAAATGTAGGAAAGTATGTAAATATTTGCCAAGAAGGATCCTGGCTGGGGACTCCACAAATTTTCTAGAGAGGGAGAGGCTATGTCCAAAGAGAGAAAGAAACCAAACAATTTTCCCATTCAAAAAAACCTTGCAAACCAATGTTTCAACACGTAAGTGAAAATGTCCCAATAAGAAAGAAACCACAAGTTGGGTGATGTGGTTTTATACCTGCAATCCTAGCTACTTAGGAGGCTGAGTGATTGAAGTGATTGAACTTTGAGGCTAGCCCAGGCAAAAAGTTTGTAAGACCCCATCTCAACTAATATCTTGGTGCAGTGGTGGGAAGTTTAAAATAGGAAAGTCATGGTCCAGGCCAGCCTGGGCAAAAAGCAAGATCCTATCTCCAAAATAACCATAGCAAAACAGGCTGCAGGCATGGCTCAAGTGTAGAGCTTGAGTTCAAACCCCAGCACTGATAAACACAATCAGGACCTAAATTTGCTTCACACAAGACTAATTTCACAGAGACGATAGATAGACTTTAAAATATATATATTTGCATGTTTATAAAGATAAATGAGTTAATATCTACTTGGAAATTAATGATCAAATGGAAAAATAGTATTTCATATAAAATGACCAATTAAAAATATATCTAACAAAATAAAAATGCAATAGGTAGACAAGACTACATTGGATATATTGAAGACAGAATTAGTAGACAACAGGGAAAGGAATAAGAAAAGGAGTGACAAATCCACCTAATATGCCAGAAACAAGATTTTTAAAGTAAAAAGAGCAATTTTCAGAATGAAAAGCCTCCCACATTCATCTTATGAAAGTTCTAGCATAATAAAATAGAGGAAATGGAGGGGAAGCATTATTTGAAGAGATACTTGCTAAGAACATTTTAAAATTGAAGAAGACATGAAATAGAGAATACATTCCAAACAGCAAGGTAGAAACTCACCCACACTGATACCCCGATGAACTGCAAAATATCAAAGATTTTTTAAAAGGCCATGTTAAAACTTAGTATAGAAAACATTTAAACTACAAAGAAATGAAAATACATTAAATAGAAGCCAAAATGACACATTAAAACCACTGAGATAAAAAGATGTTCACTTAAAATTTTATATTGTATTGTTTCAGAATTAGGAAAAAACCAACACATTAACAGACTTACAAAGACTTAGAGTTTACTACACACAGACAGACAGACACCCTCCTTATGAAAGCACTATTGGGGAAATGCTTCTTTGAGAAGGAAAGTGAGCCCTAAAGGAATATATGTGCCATGTGTGTGAGAACAAAACAAGCAAAATTTTAGTATAGAGAAATACCTATTGGCCATAGAAAAGTAACAGCAGCTAATAATTTATGTTTAAAAGAGAAAATGAAAATGTGAAAACCATAACAAATGGGAGAGAATGATCAGAAGCATGTAAGGTCCTTATCATGATTCCTTTCCATTGTTTGGGTTCTCAATATTGGAAAATACTGATGTCTCCCAGTGGTTGACAGATTGCCTAGCATGTGCAAGGCTCTGTGTTCAATCTCTAGCATATATATTTCTATTATACGTCATTATAATATATAATAATAATTTTTTAATTTCATAAAACACAAATTTTTAAATGTGTGTGTTGATGTATTCCCTCCATCCTAGTTATTTACCAAAAGTTGAAAAAAAGCAGATCTGACCTAGCTTCCAGTATTGGAATCTTTTAAAATATTTCCCACTAGTCCAGGTAATTTTACGTACTCATAGAAAGTACCATTGTTTTACAGAGAGGTGTCAGGTTTCTTTTGGTGAGAAAAACATAGTGTCTTTGCCCAGTTTTCCTCATGGATCACAACATATCACACATGCACACACATGCACGATGGCTCTTACCTGTCACCAGTGTGCTGCGGTTTGACGGATCGTAACAACTGTATGAGGTACCCTATGTGTCTCATGATGACATCTTGCTTGAAATTAAATGCCATGTGCAAGTGGTAAAGTTGAAAAGAATCTGATGGGATTCCTATTCCTAGTCCCACTCTGTTTCTGAATTAGTTTATGAGGAGAAAAGGAGGTTTTGCGGTCAGGAAGAGTGGGAGAAGCCTTGAGCTTTAGGTAAATAACTGTTTATGATTGGTGATATCAAACTCTTGTTGTTTGGGTCCTTTTCCCTGGCTGTAGTGGTTTTGGCAAAACTTTAGGGGTGGTTCTGTGTAATTACTGTTTGTTGAAGAGATAAAGCAAAATTGTGATGAATTCATCTGTAGATCATTATTATAAGCAGCAAGTGAGTCTGTTGCTTAGTGATAATTGTTACAAGCAGAAAAATTTCATTCAGAAAATATTCATTACATAAAATTTCTCATTACAAGATTATTCTTTTATATTCTTTGAGTGGATAAGGATTGTTATACAGAGCACCTTTTGTAAAATAATTAGAGGCCAAGACTGTTTGTACTTTTTTCCTATCATACTTAAGCCCAAGTTATGTGAAATCAATGGTCAGTTCCTTATAGCTGTGATCCCATGTCACAAGAAAAATGCAAAGAGCAATAAATTACTGAGTACATCAAAGGAACAGAGAATTCATACAGTGACAATGTAAAATGTATGGGAAATGTGGCTTCAAAAAGACCATGACTCACAAAAGTTTGGAATTTCTGGACTGGCTTCCTGAAGTAGAGACATTTCTTTTTTAACAGATTGGAACTGGAATGTCAAAGACCTATATAATTAGTCGTTGTTCTCAGAGCTGTAGATAAGACTTCTATTAGTTCTTGCTATTTAAATTCAGCGCTTTCTGGGGGTTGAATTTCTGAGAATTAACATTCGTAGCCAAGTAGGGGGGAGGCAAGTACCAGAGTTCATGTTTATCATGAACACACTGGAATCACGTTGGCAAAGCTGAGCTAATGCTAGCCTCTACCTACTGATCTCACAAGAGAAACATGAGTGAGCTTACCAGCATTTATTCCTAACCAGTAAGCTACTTCTTTGTGGCGTATTACTCTGAGGTGTGGAATGAGGAAGAGAACCCAGGCAGACTGACACCAGGAGAGAAGCCATGTCCGAGTAACAGAACTTCAGTTAAGTTGTAACAAGACATCGCCAGTTTGCAGGAAGAGAAAGTTAGTTGTCCAAGAAGATCTGGAGTTCAGGGTACAACACAAATAGGGAGAACACCAGGATGGACTGATCCTGGACTCTTAGGAGGCTCGTGGTCTGGACTCTTTAATTTCCTGTTGTGATAACAAAGTGATCACAGGTAGACAATAGAAATGAGAAGGTTTATGTACATGTAGTTCAACATGCAGTTAAATTCTGGCTGCTAAAATATACCTGAGTCTCTTACCATTTTCAAGGTAGGTCAGCTGTTTATATACATATATTGCAGTACTGGGGCTTGAACTCAGGGCCCTCACCCATAGCCACTCCACCAGCCCTATTTTTGTGAAGGGGTTTTTGAGATAGGGTCTCGTGAACTATTTGCCTGGGCTGGCTTCCAACTGCGACCCTCCTGATCTCTGCCTCCTGAGTAGCTGGGATTACAGGCATGACCACCGGTGCCTGGCACTTATATCTAGTAATATTGTTGGGCTATTATGTCTTGGGAGCTAGGTGCTATGAATAGGCCAAAATTATAGTCAACAGACCCATCAGTTCTTGTTTCCCAGAGTTGGTTTTTCATAGCAGCTACTATAGATCTGTCTGGGAGGTAATTTTTTATAGTTTACTGAGTCTATTATATCCAATTATAAAGATATTAGATATTATTTTAAAGGCAGTCTAGTAAAACTGAATGCACAGTTCTAAGTAAGGAGCCATCGTTAGTAGCTTACACTTCAAAATGTAAGAGCAACGTAGGGCTGTTGATAATACACAACAGTTTCACCTCTGAGACATGACTTTCTGTCTGCGTGAGATCAAAAGTAAAACAAGCTTGCTGATATTAACACAGGCCATTTTTCTCATTCAGCCTTAAGCTATTTGAACCTCAAGCTTCCTATTTTCAAAGACATTCAGTCTTAAGGGAAGTGCTGTATTTTAAGTTAGTATGTCAAATTGATAAATTAAAAAAAAATCAACCTATGATGTACATTTGAAGAAAAAAATCCATAAGAAAAACTAGACAGTACTTGTTGGAATCCAGATAAATAAGCCCATTAGAATAGCATTTTGGATTAAAATCGAAAGATTTAAGGTAAAGTTTTTCTTTTGGAAGTTGTTAAATAAGAATAAAAAAAGTCAGTCTCTCTCTCTCTCTCTCTCTCTCTCTCTCTCGACTGGATTAGAATGCTTTTGAGATGCTTTCTAAAAGATTTTTAATTAGTGTGTTTTTAAAAAAATTAATCATTCAGACAACAAATATGCATGACACTGTATTTACAGGTATGAATGAATCTCAGTTATTCCCTTGGTACTATATACTAACCACACTTTAACTATCTTTTAATGATAGTTTGGCTTTTAGGTGGTGAGTGCTAAAATTGGTACCTTAAACACCCCACATGCTAAGTTCAAAGCAATTATCAGTAATTAGAGCCAGCGTCTTCTTCACCGGGCTTGCAGAGGAGTTTTTCCACAAAGACCAGAACCACAATCAGCCTTGTCACTTTGAGAGATAGACTGCGTGTGGGAAATGCATGGGAGCAAGAGGGGTAAGGCTTGAACACCCAGCAGCTGCCTTGTGTGGGAAGCCAAAGCAGAGGAAGGCCCTAGGAGAACTGATCTCGATGACTGCCCGAGTAGTCCTTTCCCCATTAAGTTGGCAACTGCTGCTAATTTATATATAAAAGTCATGGAGAAAAAAAAAAAATAAAAGTCATGGAGGCCAATTTGGATCTCTCACTTCAGGAGTTCATGGAGGGACTACTTTTGAACCCTCGAATACATAGCTGAGTAGCTATGGATAAACGGCAAGAGAAAAATGGTATGAAAGAAAAGAGGCAAAAATTATTTAAAAGCCAACCTGAATTCTGTTGTTAGATGTGGATGATAATCCACTCTTTCCTATGTGGCCCCTGAGTAGAACAGCTGGGTTCGAGGTATCACGCTGGTATCAACCTAAGAAGGCTGTCTACTAAAAGGAACCCAGCAGTAAGGAGCTGTTGAGCGGATGGCTTAAGAGAGGGATGGAGGTTCCAGGGAAGTCATGGAGACCAATCTGGATCTCCCATTTCAGGAGGTCATGGAGGGACTACTTTTGAACCCTCAAAGAAACCAAAGCAGAACTGTGGCCACATAGTATTAGATGAAGCACTGCTTTGTTGAGGAAAACCACTTAAGGAAGGAAGCAAAGAACAGGCAGAGAAAATGAACCATAAATCTAACCAAAGTTAGAGCGGATCTTGAAGCTTTTGAAAGGACTGTAAGACTGAAGTTGCAAAATACCCAGGACTGAGTCCTAACAAACTAAGACTGTTCTGATCATTTAAATTACGAGAAAGCCATGAAATTGCTTCAGCAAAAACTAGAGCAGTCATCATAGTACAGAGCTATAAGAAAAATAAATTGAGTTTATGTTTATCCCACAATCAGTTAAGGCTTCTCAACAAACTCATTGCAGATTTTAAACTTTTTAATGTATTAAAATAGATTTTAAAAAGAAATAAATCACTGAAAATCATATACCACAAACATACTGCTGCCATCTCCATGGCAGTCTTCTCAGGGCATTTAGGTTTCAAGCATACGCAGCCTTATCATTCCATACTCACACTGTAATTCTGCACTTGTTGTCGTCTCCTGTGTCATATTGTAGCATATTACAATCATCCATCGCAAAAGACGCATTGCACTCTATTGACTTACTGTTTTATAATTTACAATTATCATACTTTGAAAAATATTTGTTTCTCAGTTTTGCTGTGTATATGAATTGTAGATAATTGTTTTTCCTTTGTGTGGTATTTATGACTTTGGTGAATTATTTCATAGGATTACTGGTTAGAAACAGTTCTCAAGCTTTTAATATAACAAAACAATGAAATTTTACAATTAATCCAGTGCCTTCTCCACAATCTCACAAGCATTACCTGGTTTCATTTTTAAAGGTTGATTACTTTAAGAGATATAAAATAAATATTTATTGTTTTAACCTGCATGTTTTAGACTCTTTATAAGGGGAACATTTTCCTTGCTTACTGATTTTATTTACTTTTAGAAAAGTTGCTTCTTCATACTTTTTTCCTTTTCTCTATGTGGGACTTTGATGTCATCCTGTGTATCTGAAAGAGCTTTTTATAGCCAGGAAGCACTAATTCTGGTCTACTTTAAAGCAAGCTATTCTTCGCTGGTGCTAACCCTCTCTTGTGGGGTGTTCACCAGCACCAGCAAAAGTCCTACTGCTAGGATGTGCCTGTTGTACTTAATTGCTTCTCCTTCTAAATTATTCAAGAGTTCGTGCCATTGGGAGAAGAGGCTCATAACTTAGTACATCATTCCCGCCCAAGTAATTACACTCTGCTAATCGGGTCTATTCTTGTGGCAGTCCTGAGGGATGGCATTATATGGGACAGAGAGGGGAGAGGTTTATTTGGGACAGCCTGGGATAACTTGCTCCATGTGTGGGCAAAGAAATCCTTCTCTGGCATTCCTCACCCCTTGACAATTTTTTTATTATGCCGGGGGTTCATTGTGGCATTTATAAAAGTTCTTACAATATATCGAATATGTCATAGTTGAATTCACCCCCTCCACCATTCACCTTCATCTCCACCACCCCCATTCCTGGAACAGTTTCAACAGGTCTCATTTTTCCATTTACACACATGCGTACACAGTATTTGCACCATATTCACCGTCCTTCACCATTTCCCCACTTCCTCCCCCTTCCACTGGTACCAACCCTCCCCCCACACAGACACACTCAGGACCTGTTCTGCTCTCCTCTTTTCCAATTTTTGTTTAAAAAAAAACGACATTTTTGTTTGTTTTAGACACCTATACGTTGGTTTCCTTGTAACATTTCCACAAATACATGTATTATAACCTGAATTGATTCATCTCCTCTATTTTTCTCCTTCCTACCTTAGTCCCTTTCTTATGATGATTTCAAAAAGTTTAAAAATTCTATATTCATTCTTGCGTAGGTAGTACATCAACCATATTCACCTTCTTAACATCCTTATTTTACCCTCCTTCTCTGGTATGTGACCTCCCCTTAGCATGACCTGTTTTTCATAATATTGTTTGTGTTTTATTAGGCCTATATTCCACATATGAGAGAAAATGTGCAGCCTTTGGCTTTCTGAACCTAGCTAACTTCACTTAAGATGATGTTCTGCTGTTCCATCATTTTGCAGACAACAAAATTTCACTCTTTATGGCTGAATAAAATTCCACTGCATATAAATACCACATTTTCTTAATCCATTAATCGGTAGTGGAGCATCTTGGCTGTTCCCATAACTTACCTATTGTGATTAATGTTGCCATAAACATGGGTGTGCAGGTGTCTTTATTGTAACCTGACTTACATTCCTTCAGGTATATCCTTAGAAGTGTTATTGATGGATCATATGGCAGTTCTATTTTTAGTTTTTTGAGAAGCCTCCATACTGTTTTCCATAGTGGTTGTACTAATTTACTTTCCAAAAACAGTGTATTAGGGTTCCTTTTTCCCCACATCCTCACCAACATTTGTTGTTGTTTGTGTTCTTAATGGTAGCCATTCTAATGGAATCTTAATGTGGTTTTGATTTCCTTTATGACCAAGGATGTCAAGCATTCCTTCATGTGTCTTTTGGCCATTTGGACTCCTTCCTTTGAAAAAGCTCTGATTAGTTCATTTGCCCATTTCTTCATTGGATCATCGATTTTTGGGGAGTTAAGTTTTTTGAGCTCCTATATACTCTGGTTATTAATCCTTTGTCAGATACACAGTTGGCAAAGATTTTCTCCCATTCTGTGGGCAGCTTCTTTAATTTGCAGACCATTTCTTTTGTCATGCAGAAGTTTTTAAATTTCATGTAGTGCCATTTATCAATCCTTTCTCTTAGTTGCTGAGCCATTTGAGTTCTATTTAGGAAGTCATTGCCTATGCCTATTAGTTCTAGTGTATTTTCCCTGCTCTTTCCTGCACTAGCTTCAAAGTTTCCAGTCTTATAATAAGGTCTTTAATCCACTTTGAGTTAATACTTATACAGGGTAAAAGACCTGGATCTAGTTTCAGTTTTCTGCATGCAGATATCCAGTTTTCTCAGCAACATTTGTTGAAGAGGCCGTCTTTTCGCCATCATATGTTTTTGGCACCTTTGCCTTGACAATTGTTTAAAAAGACCTGTTGACGTCTATTCTCTGCTTCTCTTCACCATACCCATCCCAAGGGAGAAACCTTGAGGCCATTATGTAGCCCAGCAGAGAGGAAGGTCCCACATAATGTTTTAGAAAGGTACTTGCATGGAAAATAACAAGATAAGCACAAGTGGGTGTCCTACAGCAAATAATAGAAGTCACAATGCCCCTCCAGATGCTCTTGTCCAGGTATGCCTAGAATTCAAGCTGACTCTCTAAAGGTAAGGTCTCCAAGCAACATGACTAAAGGGGGGGAATATGTGCATTTTTGTGAGGTTTTGGAATGAGAGTTTCTGCTTACATTACTGAGGAATAGGGTCCCTCAGAGCCCTTCTTGTAAAATCAAGGAAGTTGTCTGGGATCTGTAGCTACACTCCTTAGCCTGGCTCCATGCAAAAACAACATTGATATGACAAGAAGTCAGTGAATATTTCCCATAAGCTTTCTTCTGTGCCAAGAATGTTAAGCCTACATGCAGAGAAGGAAAATTATAGGAGAAAGTGGGGTGGTGAGTCATAAATACAGGGCAAAACTGTGTAGTTTGTAGGTGAAGACAAATTGTTTTGAAGACTGTAAAGACCTTTTGAGTGCACGACATTCATGAAAACCCACAACAACCACCTCCATTGTTTCATTCATGAAAGAATTATTCCATCCTCCCTTGCTAGTCCCTGAAATTTACAAAGGATCAGTTTATATATGCCTTTCTGCTGAACATCTCCCTACATTATATTTATAAAATCTTTGAAAAAAATGAAAAAATGATGAATCGAGGAACGGGCCAGAAACTTACTGAAATTTTAAGCATCTCCAACTCATAGCCATCATTAAAATGCTTATATTTCTGTGAACAGAAAAATAGGGCATTGCGTAATCCACATTGGTCACCTGCTAGAGCAACTGTTTTTGTACCAGTACCTTATCAAGTATTAAAGAAAGGAACATTATTACTTTTGGTAAATTAAAACAAGGTTCTTAGCCATGAAAAACAACTGTCCACATAAGTGACTTAACAGCTAGGAATTTTGATTCTTTGTCTCCAAATTATCTGCTTAGGACACTCCTGAAGTTATTGAAAGCAGAGATTGACTGGCAATTATCCCCTTAAACTTTAAAATAATCCCCAAATGGGACAACACAGACAGTGTCAACCATTCAAATTTTGGGATTAATTTTTTATAATACTTCTCAGACAGCTACTTTGTTTTTAAAAATGGTTTTGAAAGGAGAAAGTGTAAGGAGTTAGTCCAGGAAACAGAAGATTCAATGTTCAAAACAGTGTGCAGTCAACAACTATTTCTTCCCAGGAAATCACCTTTTTGTTAAACTGTTTATGAAAACTACAAGGCCTGATTTAACTCAATCATGAATAAAATGTCACTTAAATTGTTGCCCCACAGAACTATATCTGAGTTTAAATTTAATTTTTGAAAGAGTGAAATCAAAGGAGTCCTACTCAGATTTTATGTCCTGGTAATCAAGCTAATTCCCTTTTTTTAGCCCTAGAGCAAACATAAGCTAGTTGCCTCCCCAACATCCTTCTTTACTTTTGCTTTGTCAATAGGACCCTGGTTTTTTGGAGAGGCAGCAATCTGTCCAGCTAAAAATACTTGTTTTCCCAGACTCCCTTGCATCCTAATCAGGTGGCACCGTCCTGCTCTATGAAATGGAAGCGGACATCTGCTGGGATCGATGGGAAAGCTGTTGCTTTCCTGATATAGTCACCATCCATTCCTCCTCCCTCTTCACTCCTTCATCTTTCCTTTTTGTCTGCTGAAATATTAGCATAAGACATGGCGGCCAAGCATTTTTCTTGCAATCATAAGATGCCAAGATCGAGGGCAAAAGCCTAAAAACTATGTCTGGCAGAACAGAGAGATGGAAAGAATTTAGGTTCCTGGTGGCATGAATGAGCTGCCACACCCACCCTGTATTACCTACTCCCAAACTTCTTGTCGCAGGAGATAAAACCCTGCTTGATCTAATAGGATACACATGCTGTTTGTTTGTGTTTGGAATGGCAATGTGCTTATAATAAATTGCATGGCTTCCATGAGCAGACTAAGGATTGAATAAATTAATTTCCCTGTTTGGAGACACCAGCTTGTCTCATTCTAATACAAAGTGGCACTGGTGTCAGAATTGTGCTTCAACACATAGTTTTATGTTATTTGCAGCTAAACACATCCCTAACAGGTCCCCTTTCTGGCCCTACCAAAAAAACAAAAAAACAGGTCAGAATATATCTTAGAATCCTCTTTATTAAAACTAGCTTTGAATATTACCCTCTGGATTTCTGAGCATACATACATAAAGGAACAAATTCCATCACGATAAATATATTGCCTGTTCAGAGCTTCATTCTCTGACATGTCACAAAGCACTGACTTCTTTTCCTAATTCAACAAATATTTGTTCAGTGTTAACTACATCTATTATTCGAGCTTGTATCAGTTTCCATAAAAATGCTGTTTCCTAAAAAAGTATGTTCATTGATTGCACTGATGTTGAATCAATATTTCATTTTTCATCTGGTTAACCTGGTATCATGTGGAATTCAAATCATCTCTTCTGTGTAGGTATAGGAATAGTTTTTCTTCATGAGATCTAAACAGTAGGGTTCAGAAAGCTCCCAGTTGGTGAATACATTGAATTTCTGAGAGAGTGTGCGCAGAGAGGACACAGATCCCTCCACACTTAACTTTGCCTCTCCTACCACCTCCGTTCAGTGACTTATGCATTTCTTTGATTTGGCCACTGATGACTTGTATTGTTTTTAATAAATTAGTAAGTTTTTTTTAACAAAAAATAGAGTTACTATAGTGGAAAATATTGGCTGAAGATGTTGCTTAATGGAAGCATGCTTGCCTAGCCTAGATGAAGCCCTGGGTTTAACTCTCAATTTCACAAAAAAAAAAAAAGTGGAAAATATTATTTAAACATATTTAAATTTAAAAGCATGAGTGAGTGTGCAATATCCAAAATTTTTTAAAATATCTTTTCTGAACAAAGTTTTTAAACACTCTTGTTTTTCCTTTGCATTAGCTTTAATTCTTACATTCATCTGAATAAACTAGTGGGGATGAATAAGAAACCTTTTCTTTCTGGTGCTCAATAAAAAGCATCTTTTTGAGTGTGTGTGTGTGTGTGTGTGTGTGAAGAGCTTGCACCAAGCTTGCAAGAATTTAATCATCTAAGCATCCCAACTTTACAACAGCTCAAATTATCCGTTCTGAACCGCTTGAGACCAGCCATGAGACTCTTCATAGGTAGAGTTTTAGGAATGATGGGCAGGACCAGCATTCTTTGTCCAATTAGGCAGTGACCAATCTTTACTTTGCTTTTCCCCTGTGGGACACAGAACACTCTTGGACTGATCGAGTAGTTCCCTGAGTCCATTATGGATGGCCTCTTTTAGAGATAGCAGATTTGGGAAGAGGAACAATGCATAATAACCCTGTGTAAATTATAAAGAACTGGAACGGAAGCCAGGCATATAGTAAGTCATTCATGAGTTCAACTCAGAACACACAAGGCTGGAAGCACTATATTTTCTTCCAGCTCAGCTCCCTGCTATGATTTAGATCTAATAGGATACACATGCTGTTTGTTTGTGTTTGGAATGGCAATGTGCTTATAATAAATCGCATGGCTTCCATGAGCAGACTAAGGATTGAGGGAATTAATTTCCTTGTTTGGTGACACCAGCTTGTCCCGCTCTAATACAAAGTGTCACTGGTGTCACAATTGTACTTCCACATAAAATATGAATATGTGCACTCATACTTGAATATAGACCTATAGGTTCCTTTTTTATTAGATTATTAAACATGTCTGGACACACTCACCACAAATACAAATATATGTGTGTGTGTGTGTATGTATGTGCCTCTACTTTCCTCAAACAACACATATTGATTTCAAGGGAAGTTGATTTAGAAGTAAATTAAATGTTCATTCCCTAAAACTTGTGATCTGAAAGCCTAGAAGTAAAATCCCTACACTGCATGACTTGACCAGGAAGCCACATATGAACGCCACGCCTGTCCCAGGTTCTTGAAGTAGCACGAGGTCTTAAATATTATTTAGACCATATGCTCTAATTTCAAAATAACCATGAAAAAATCTTTTAAATGTCAGTGATGTAATTAAGCATAGCATCACATCTTTTGAAGGATTTTGTAGGAGGAATAAAGATGGGGCGGTCTTGGGAGTGTGCATGCCACCTTTCCCCACTCTTCATGAACACAAGTGGATCTCCACAGGGAGACCCACTCTAGCTGATGAAACACCTTTAAAAATTACAGGCACAGCAGAGCACTGATGGCTCATGCCTATAATCATAGCTACTCAGGAGGCAGAGATCAGGAGGATCGTGGCTCAAAGTCAGCCTGGGCAAATCTTGAAAATCCCTAACACAAAACAGGGCTGGTAGAGTGACTCAAGAGGTTCTGCATGAGGCCCTAAGGTCAAACCCCAGTACCAAAAAAAAAAAAAAAAATTACAGCCATATGAGGATGGAGGGAGAACCTAAAAAAAGAATTTTCAAAGTGAAAATATAAAAGTTAAAACTGTTAAATAAAAATATATTTCTCAGTTTAATTCAGTTTATAATCAATTAAATTTATTATCTTTTGTTGGCTTTAAAAAAAGTACTGCTGGACATGGCAGGACACACCTTTTTTTTTTTTTTTTTGCGGTACTGGAGTTTGAACTCAGGGCCTACACCTTGAGCCACTCCACCAGCTCAATTTTTGTGATGGGTTTTTCCGAGATAGGGTCTTGTGGAACTATTTGCCTGGGCTGACTTCAAACCGCGATCCTCCTGATCTCTGTCTCCTTAGTAGCTAGGATTACAGGCATGAGCCACCACTGCCCTTTAATCTTAGCACTGGAGAGGTGTGGACGGAGGATCTCAAGTTCAAGACTAGCCTAGGCTACAGATATAAAGCCTGTATAAAAGAATCTAAATTTTCCTTTATGATATTGTTTGGCCTAAATATACATGACTGTACTTGTCATCTTCCTTATCTTTCTCAAAATAAACCTAAAGAAGACTGATGCATACTTCTGTGGTGTTCTGAAGCACATATTTATCACCTCAATATAGGTTATCTTTATGAATAATGCATAAAACTAGGTCAGGTGAAACTTGCTCCTGTCTTTCCTATCTGACAAATAAGTTCATTGCATTAAATTGTATAAAACAGAATCACAACATGAGCAATTGGTGATTCTCAACTCAGAAGAAGAGGTATGAGAGCGGAATGCTCTCCTGTGAGCAGTGGAAGGTTAAATCCTAACGAGGGACCACACCGTCTGCCATGTTCTCTAGCAGACATTTCTGTGATGTTGTCACTGCTGTCCCTACATCTGTCCATGTTTTTGCAGTCATTCCTGTCGTTGATTGAGGTTGTTTTGCATGTTCTTTCATTTCTGAATCTATGTTCAAAGTAAAGCAGCATCTAGGACTATTAATGGGGCCTGATACAGCTTAAGCAAACTAAACTTCTAAATGTACATCTGAGTTCTGGTAACACATTAATCTTCTGAATACTGAGGGTCACTTCCTAGGTTCTCTTTTCTCCCCTTCACTCTTGATATCAACATATCTGAACAAAGGTCTTAGACAACTTACTATAGTACTCAAGGCTAACATATATGAAAAACATTATTTTTCAAATCAAATTACATAGAAAATGACAAGACTATTTCTGATAAATAAGAAAACAAGGAGCAATGATAGCAGTTTTCACATTTGATAAATGACATAGATTGACAACTTCATTTAAGTTCTTAAGTCACATAATGTCTCTGGTTATCATAAAAATTTGTATGTTAATTTACAATAGGAATGTCTTTAAACACTGGTCAAATGGTTGTGAAAGCCAAGCTTTTATTGGGGAATTAAAGTCTCCTTATGTATGGACTTTAACATTATTTCCCACAGTTTTTCTTAAATACCTGTTAAAATATTCTGCTCATGAAAATTCCCCAAAATGTGGCTATATTTTCCTGCTGGGGAACTGACAATTCAAATTCTGAAAATATAACTTGTTTGTGTTTTATCTTCTTTGTATGGCATACCCTCACAGCTTCCTGACATTTGATTGGCTCACCAAAGGGGCTGCAGCCCCATCCCAACCTTCCATCCCCAGAAGGAGCTTCCTCTGGGCCACCTGCACACCAGTTAAGATTTTACTAGCAGGTATCACGGAGCAGAAACAAAAGATCTGACTCTTGTCCCTTCTTTCTTCTGCCATTTTTCTTCATCTCAGAGTGGAGGGAAAGAAATTTTTTCCCTCTGGTGTGCAGAAAGCCCAACTAAGTTTTAAAAACTTGGTATTTTCAATGTTCAGGTAGTTCTGAGAAACTTTGCTCTCAGTATTGTTAGTGATAACGTTAATGCCGACGATAAAATAAAACCATTTAATGGAAGGTACTGTAGGTCAGTGATTTTCAGACTTTCGAGTTTTATGAACCTGAAAATTAATCAACAATAAAAAAATTGGGGACTTGACATAGAGCCAGCTTTTCATACTCCCTCTTTTTATTTTCCCAATAAGGTAATTTGAATAAACAATTACTATGCTTTATTATCTTAGTATCATGAAAAGACAATTTGACACCAAGGTAGCAGAAAGAACCACTGAATAAAACTTAGTGTCTTATTCAATTGAATAAGTTTGGGTTAATAAAATGCTCAGTTCTTTGCTTTTCTTGTGCTTTGTTTTTGCCCACCCAACATAAACATCATTGCTGGCACACCAACTGATGCTTATTGGAGTAATAAGCATATCAAGCATACTCCCTGTGATTGGAGAAATGGTGCTTTTTCAGTTAGTGATGAGTTTCCATTTTTCTTTTAGTATTCAATAGTATATTAGTGACTTAGGACCTACAAAGTATTTTATTACTTTGTTAGTCTCTCACTAATATCTTCCTTCTCAGAAACAGAAACTAAGAATTTCACTGACCTTCCAAATTACTCATTCAATGCCTTCATTTTCTAGATAAGAAAACTGAGGACCAAAGAGGCCTAATTTCTAAATATCAAACAACTTCTTTCAACTGCAGGTATCAGGCTACGTCTATCTATAGCCATAAGGCAGGCTTTCAAGTTTATAATAAACATTTGAGCATCTAATCCAAAACATTTATGTGTTATTTCAGTTAATTCTCATTACAACCTTATGTTGTGGGAAGTCAGTAGTCCCCTTATTCAGATTAGGAAAATGAATTTCAACACTGTAACAACCCAAGCAGCTAATACTGCCAGGGAGTAGAAGAGCAGCGATTTAATGAAGACTTCAAATTGAACGGTGTTCAGGCTTACCATACAACTGGCAGGCATTCATTGAGTGGATTCGATGGGCCCAGCACCTTGCTTAGTGCTGCAGAGAAAACAAGAAAAATATATACAAAACTTCCCATCTACATGAAACTAAAAAAAACATGGTGGTTGTAAATGATTGCAAGAGAAATACTCACTGGTGGGATCTATCCACCTTTTTGCCTCTTTTTTTCCTCTGTAAACCTCTGACTTTGACGGCCTGCTTACAACACATAAATTAGAAAAATAGGGAGACAAACACAGGCTTGGTCATTTGGGAGGAGGGGGTAGACAGAAAGAACAGAAAGTGGAGAGGCCTGGCTTTTGGAAAAGTTTTTCTGAGGGAGTTGATGAGCTTTGAGGTGGCAGACCATCAGCAAGAAAAGAGAGAAGTTTTGTGAAGTGTGGCTTTGGTTAGAAATTTTGTCATCTGAAGTGTTCTTTGATAAATGGACATAAAGTTCAAATTTTTTCAATAATATTTGATGTTCAGTTTCCATCTTCAAGACCAGCAATGGTCAGTCAAATCTTTCCTACATTGCATTTCCCTGACACTGACTCTTAAAGCCCTTCTTTCATATTTAAGAATATTTATCATTACACTGGGCCACTAAAACAACCCAAACTCAAGGTCAGACCTTAATTCCATGTTAAAGAGTCAATAACCTAATGACCTATAATCTAACATATTCTGAGATTCCAGAATTAGGATGTGGTCATTTTTGGATAATCATTATCCTGCCTATCACATGAGTGTATTGACTACATTTTGATTTAACTCTTCATGCTTAAAGGACACAAATAGAATAGACCCCAATTGTGTATTGTCATATATATGCACAATTAATGTTACTAGTGGAGATTTCTTTGAAGTCCAGTGAGAAATGAGTTCTTCCTAATTAGTAAATCTGTGAAAATTGATAAAACTGTTTGTGCAACAGCGTCCTCATTTTATTTTATTGTATTATCTTATTTTATATTTTTCATAGTGCTGGGACTTAACCCAGGGCCTCACACACACTGTGTAATCACTCTATCTCCGACCCACACCTCCAGCTCAATTCACTTATTCTGAAAGAGAATGACAATATATACACCTCATATAGTTACTGTGAGAATTAAGTAAATTAATTTGTTTAAATAATTTAGGAAGACATCCAAATTAGAGAAAAAAAGTAAAAGTATCTCTGTTCACAAACGACATGAACTATCATATGTTGAAAACTCTAAAGAGTCACAGAGAAAACTGTTAGAACTAATGAACACGAACAGGTCCAGCAAAGTAGAAGGATACAAAATTAACATGCAAAATCAGTTGCATTTCTATCCTCTAACAGCAAATAATCTTAAGAGGAAATTAAGAAAGAAATCCCATTTACAATAGCATCAAAAAGAATAAAATACATAGGAATGAATGTAAGGAAGGAGGTGAACACTGTACCAACAGAAAACTACAAAACACTGCTGCAGGATATTTATCAATATTATTAATGTCCATAATATCTAAAATAATCTATAGATTCAAATCATTGTAGAAATCCAATGGCATTTTTTTACAGATATGGGAAAGTAATCTTACAGTTCATGTGGCAACACAGTAGATAGCCAAAACAATCTCAAAGAGAAAAATAAAACTGAGGGTTTCACACTTGCTGTTTTCCAAGCATCTTACAAAGCTACAGTAATCAAAACAATGTGATACTGGCATAATGACAGACATATAAACCAACAGAACTTAATAGAGAACCAAGAAATAAACTTGTACACACAGACAAATGATTTTTAACTAGGTGACAAAACTATACAATGGGAAAGGCCACCCTTTAACAATTGGTGCTGAGAAAACTGGATGGTCACATACAAAGAATGACCCTGGACCACACATAAAAATCAATTAAAAACAAATTAAAGACATAAATATAGGACCCAAAAATATAAAATTATTGGAAGAAAACAGCAGGGAGCTAGACACTGGCACATGCCTGTAGTCCCCGCTACTCAGGAGGCTAGAGGCATGAGGATTGCTTGGATCCATGGTTTCAAGGCTTGCCTGGGAAAATAGTGAGACCATGTCTAAGTATTTTAAATAAAATTAAATTACTTAAATTAAATAAAATATAAGGTACAAGCTGCATAATTTTAGATACGATACCAAAAGTATAAGCAACAAAATAAAAAATAAACAAGTTAGGATTGCATCAAATTACAAAGTGTCTGCACCTAACAGGAAATGATCAACAGAGTGAGAAGGCAATCCAAGGAATAGGTGACAATATTTCCAAGCCACATATCTGATAAGGGGCTAACATCCAAAATACTCAGGAACTGCTACAACTCAACAGTAAAACAACAAACAGTAAAACAACAAACAACTTGATTTTAAAAATGGGCTAAAGATCTCAATTAGACTTTTCTCTAAGAAGACATAAGAAATGGCCAACAATATATGAAAATATGCTAACATCACTGATCATCAAGGAAATGCAAATTAAAACCACAATGAAGTATGAATTTCTACCTGTTGGGATGGCCATTATCAAACTCAGAACAAAACAAACAAAGCAGCGTTGGCGAGGTATGAAGTTGGAACACTTGTGCCCTCTTGGAGTGGATGTAAAATGGTACAACAGTTATTGAAAAGAATAGAGTTTCCTCAAAAAATTAAAAGGACAGTTGCTGTCCTTTTAATTTTTGAACACATGCTCAAAAGTGCAACCCCACTTTTGAGCATGTGTTCAAAGGTAGTGCAGTCAGTGTCTGCAAGAGATGTTTGCACTCTCATGTTCACTGCAGAATTATTCACAATGCCAAGATGTAGAGACAAGCTAAATGTCCATCAAAGATGAATGGACAAAGAAAATAGGACATATACATGTTGTCTGATATCATTCAGCCACAAAAGAAGGAAATCCTACCATATGCCACAATATGGATGTATATAGGAGACATTCTAGACATGCTAATTGAAACAAACCAGTCACAGGACAGATACTGCATGATTGTCCTTGCATGAGGTAACTAAAGTAGTCAAACTCACAAAAACAGAAAGTACAATGGTGACTTCCAAAGGCTAGGAAGACTGGGAAAATGAGGGAGTTGTTATTCAATGACTATAAACTTTCAGTTACACAAGATAAAAAAATTTGTAGACCTCCTCTGGTCTAGAGAGCATAGTGGTGCACAGCTCTGCTGCACAACATGTGTTTATAGTTAACAATATTATATTATACACTTAAATTTTGTTTAGGGGATAGATCTCATGTTATGTGCTTTTTAGTACAACTTAAAAAATTAGGATGACTAAAAATGAAGAGCTCAAACTTTGGTGGTTATAGTTATTAGTGAACTTTATGATCTATATAATCTCATGTATGTATTATATATATAAAACATATATATGGTTTTATAGATTTATCAGCCATTATAAATTACTCTGTTTATTCAGCCTATCTGTTTGCTGGCATTTATTGAACATCTCTTACAAAGTAAATGGCACACTACAATAATAGGAATAGCAAAAATATCTCAGAATTTTATAGGATTTTGCATCTTCACATTTGCCTTACCTGATCTTACTGAGGACAAATGTTTCCCACTGTGGGAACTTAGTCTCCTGAGAACAAAACAGGTCTAACATGCAAGTTCAGCCAAATACCATAGGCGTGGCCCTGAAGTTCTGCAGTATTGAGGGTGAGCAGGTACCCAAGCTTGGCTCATTAAAAATGGACGTATGGAATGAGGAGCCTCAAAGAGGTGACAGAGTCCATCGTCTCAGCCTAGGTCAGCCTTTTTTATCAAGAGGGATGGGAAGACTGGACAATGAGTCCAGTAAGTTGACAAGGCCGCAACAGTTCAAGACAAAAAGATCAACAAACGTGAGCAAAAGGGAGAAGGGTCCGTGGTTGCTGCAGTACCTCCATGAGTTCTTCCATTAACAGGGCAATCTACTCCCCATAGTTTCAGATCTGTACTTCTTCCAAACAAGGAATGAATTTAAAAATCCCAGAAACAAAATTAATTTTCTGCAAAATTTTTCAGATCAGGACAAAGGGCAAATATTATGCCTCTTTCCCCAGGGTTGGCATTTCGGTATATGCACTTCATCTGCTGCTTCACTGATTTTATAGTTATTTCACACAGATAGTGTAGGGGGAGTTTGGGTGGCAGTCCCCAAAATAAACACAAAATAGATGTAATGAGAAACCCCCTAAAGAAACTGCAAATGAGGGCACAGGGATGCCAGCCCAAGCACTCCTTCCGTCACTGATCTCTTGAGGCTCGCTGCCCATTGGGAGCTGTGCTCTCAGGTGGGTTTCTGAGAAGAGAAAGCCACCATTTGTTCACTGTACCCTGGGGCCACCCAGCTGCCAAGCGCTAGCTGAACAGAGGTGTGCCGAGAGGCCTGCAGTCAAAAGGCAGCAGAATGGCCAACTGCCATCAATGTCTGCAGCAAGTCTGGCATCTTGGCATCCTTCTGCTGTCCCCCTCCCCCAGGTTACGAACCTCGCCGGAAAGCTGCTTAACCTACCAACTTCAGCTGCTCGCCTCCTTTCCCTGTGCCTCTCTACTACCTTACCTCTGTGCACCCGAGGAGGTAAGTGAAGTTTCTCATATACCTGGTTCTCCTTGTGAGATCACCCAACCTCGAATGCAAATGCTTCTCTCCCCCTTCCACACACCCATGGGTAAGGCAGAATTGCCACGTCCCCTTGGACCTGATTGCTAGGCAACACTCAGCCATGTGAATTTGTCACTTCTGTTTGGCGCAAATTTCAATTTCACCTCCAACTGTAACAACACTGCTCGATATATTTCAGATGCCACTGTGGTTGGATGGCATCCCAGGAAAGATGTGAAGCGCTACTGCCAGGAATGAATGATTGGCATTCGGTAGAGCAATTCTCTGAACTCAGCCTTGGCATCCCATTAATTGTTAAGTCTGTTCTGCTACCACCAACCTCTTGTCAGAATCATGTCTATTGTTAGCCTAGGCGACAAGAGTCCAAATGGTAGAGCTCTCTCCCTCTGTAGGATCCCAGTCATGTCGATAATGAACAGTGGATTTCTCAGCTCACAATGTACTGCTTCTTCCTACTTCTTTCCATCCGTTGGCTGCACTTCAGTGTGAAAAGAAAAATAGTTCCACGTCTGAGTATTACCAAGCTAAGAATGCCTGTATGCCAACTCAGGTTCTGGCCCCTCCTAGGAGATTTACCTTCCCTCGGGTTTCTTCAGCACGCTCTGCTTGTATTTGTGATAGCAATTAAGTGGTAAAGTAAGGAAACCAAGTTCTCCAAGAATGAACATAAAACTAATGCTCTGCTGAAAATAAACATGTGCTCTTTGGCATATACAATGTACATACTTACATTAGACCAGAAAACGTGCTACATGAAAAGAAGCATAATTTTTTTAATAAACACATGCCATCACTGACAAGATACAATGATGTAATTCCCAAAGTCCCCACCTAATGTCATATTACCTATGTAATAATAAATACTGTTTGTACTTAAAGATACATTTAGTTGCCTGGCCACCTACCGCAAATATCCTTAAATGCTGTGAAATTGCTCAATCAACCCTACAGATGCTACGGTGTGGGATGCATTCACTCCTGTGCTCACTGCTGAATAATGGTGAAAACAGTAAATCTGTTTTGATCTTCCTTCAGTCCCTATGTCCACCAACTTCTCAGTCAATTATTTTTTTCTTCAAGTAAAAATGTTCTCAGAAATCTTAGGAATGTTTTCCTGTATTGAGACTAATTAAATAGAAAGAGTCAATCAGCCATGAGTCAAAACAGTATCTGAGCCTCCACATGCGTTCTCAGATCCACTGGAAACAAAGGGAGCTGAGCAGCAGTGTGAGTGAGCCATGAAGTGTGCGTGTTCTTTAAGAAAGGCCAAGGGTGCAGTTCTATTTTCTTAGCTCTGCTTTCATATTTATGTGTCTCATTTCAAGCTCATTGCTGAGGCCTCACTTGCGCTATCCATCACCACTTTTATCCTCCTTGTTCCTCAAAAAGAACATAAAATCCTTTTTTATGTGGTGGTAATATTATTGCAAATAAAAGCAAATACCAAAATCTTTATTAGTCTGCCAAAATAATAAACTATTTAATAAAAGCATGCTGTAAAAATAAGGTCATTTGCATCACTCAAGTTACTTGCAGGAAATACAGAGAATTATTGGTCAAAAAAGTACAAACCGACAGAAATTATTTGTTGTTCATCTGACACGCTGTGCAACAGGGTTAAAATTTTGTTGATATTTTGCATATTTTCTGTATCTTTAAGTGTTTTAAGTGTCTTTAATACTGTGCAAACCAGTTGCACAATGGAAAAGAATTTTTTAAAAAAGTTGATTCTCATAAATACTGATTTTTTTTCTTCTTAAAAAGATTTTTGGTAAGCAAAGAGGGCTAACTAGACTTGTCTCTTTGGGACACCTTTTTCACAAACATGGAAGCTGACCTTCTCATAACCTTGATATTCCAAGATTTATTGCCTAATATTTACCATCTTAATAACCAATATGAATTTCCCTTGCTGTGGATTTGTGTCCACGTTTCGGATGCAGAATGTTTCCTTCTTTGTATTCACCTTTTGTCATTTCTGCATGCCCACCAATATAAGATCTTTTATTTGGGAAGGTTAGTTTAATAGTAAAAGTTAACAATAACTGTGCTAGTTCTAAATAAAGGTCGAATGCTTGATTCTTTGCCTATTGTAATATATACCCTCCAATTTTTTTTCTCTTTCAACTTCTATCCTTAGCTGGCAGATCTGCAAATATATTATTGATATACTTGTAACATAGCAAAATCAGTCTATGGTAAGGATTGAAATATCATTTGTACAGTCCTTAAATTTCTAAGAACAATCTGGATATGGTTCTTCTGCTTAAAAAGCAAATATAATTAAAGTAGCCCAAATAATGTATACACCTGTAAGTGAATATAAAGACAATAAAAAAATCAGATATTGAATATTTATTTTGCTTGTTTCATGACATTTCAAATTAAGACAATCTCCTCAAACTCCCATTACTACTTTTTATTTTATAAAGTCTTTTGTCTATGGTTGTTTTCTTAGGGACACAAATTAACCATTGCTGGTTTTGTTGACATCAGGTTAACCTAAGAAAATGAGGAGCAGTTTCTATATCAAGTAATGACCTGTGGAACAACTCAACTATAAACAATTAGATGCAAGAGCTAATACTTTCAGAAACAAATAGACACGATTAAATCCAGACACTATTGGTTATTGTTGGATGGTGCCCCTCAAAATTCATATTTTGAAGCTCTAGTTCCTGTACCTTAGAATGGGACTGTATTTGGTGATAGATTTAATAAATATTAAGCTTAGATGTAGTTAAACAGGTCGATCCTAACCCAATCTGACTGGTATCTTTAAAAGAAGAGAGAATTTAAACACTCAAAGAAACACCGAGCTGCACAACACAGAGGAAATAGGGCAGAAGGGGGAGCAAGGGAGCAGTCATTGCTAGCCAAGGAGACAGGCCTTTGTGGAAGCTGACCCTGACAGCATCTTATCTTGAACTTACAGTCTCCAAAACTGTGAGAAAACTGATTCCTGCTGTTTAACCCCCTAGTCTGTGGTATTTGTTACGGCATGCCCTAGCAAACTGATGCACCATAAGATATACACAGGGATTTTTCAAAAGAAACCCATTTGAGACAATCAAATCAAATATAGAACTTATCTGGGCCAACCTAATACTGGAGTGGGTTGGAGACATAAGATTCAACTGTCTATGAACACCCCATTCTCATGGAGAGCAGAGTCCAGCCTAAACCCCTAAATCCTATGTTGTTGTACAGATATAATGTGAAAATCCTGCTCCTTATTTGAAGGTTTTTATATATCAGGAGCTCTTAAACTAGAATCCATGGACCACAAAAGTCTATTCTTAATGTTATTTATTTATTTGCAATATTAGGATTTGGACTCAGGGCCTCATGCCTGCAAGGCAAGTGTTCTCCTTCTTAAACCATGCCTCTCAGTCCTTTCGCTGTTTTACTTTTTATTTTGCTTTTCAGATAGGGTCTCACACAGACTTTGCCCAGACTGACTTGGAATTATATGATCCTTCCTGTCTCTGCCTCCTGAGCAGCCAGGATTGCAAGTGTGTGCCACCACACTAGGCCTCTTTTATTTTATTTTTAGAGACAAGGTATCACTATGTAGCCCAGACTGGCCTCCAACTTTCAAGGTCGGTGCTTCGGCCTCCTGAGTGCTGGGACTGCAGCTATGTACTCCATACCCAGTTCATAAAAGGTGCTTTCTACATATCATAGGACTTTCATTTAATGGAGAAAATTGTGTCATCCTGTTACCAAGGGAAAAACCTAGATAAGCCCTCTAGCTCTACTTGCTTTTAGTTGGTTTTAAACTTACTAATTTTGGAGGACATACAACTGAGCAATACATTGTTGGTCTCCCACTGGCTTTGCTGTTGATGACACCTCTGACTGAAGCCATCCCAATGATTTAAAACTGTTCTATGAAAAGTTTCATTTCTCTATCATGTCCTGTAATATTTGCCTTTCAGTTACCTTCCCTTGTCCTCTAGGGAAAGTTGCTCTTCTCTATCTCTCCAGAAAAAGAGTAGCTTTTTGCTAATCATACCCTGCTCTCTAGAGAAAAGACACCTTTTCTGTCCTACTAATTAACTGCTGAATTAACTATACCTGGGAAAAGGAACTAAAAAGGCATGAGTCACGAGACTTTCTAAGGAGTAACTTTTCCTCCGGTTCACAGAACCGGTAACATATAGAGACCTGCAGATAACAGCAGCCCTTACAGCTGACAGCAGCCCATGTATCAGAAAAGCAGGTCACCCAGAATTTGTAACTACTGGAATTTGCCTACTGGATATGCCCATCCATGACTCTCTAAATAAGCCTGTCACCTGGCAAGATGGTCTTTGTTGGCAAGAGTCTCCCTCTTCTTGGGTTTGCTAGCTTTCCATATACAGTCTTTTCCTTGCCCCAATGTTGTGTCCTCCAGTCACTGGCCTCTTCAAGTGGTGAGTAACCAATGGAGTTCACCATTAAAATCCCCAAGTTAAGACACTTAAATCTCAAAACGCTGTTTCATTTTACCATTCAGTAGGGCATAGAGATTGTTCCTGGGTTGAAAACAATGCAATACTACATATTTTAATTAATAAGTTTAAGTTTAAGTGGGCAATGAGATAATAGCAAATGAATGATCTAGGTGATCCACAGCGAGATGTTTGACTCCGTGAAAAGTCATTAAATTGTTCGTAGATGACCAAATCTTTTTTTTTCTTCCTGATAACCAAGTGTTTCTAGGATTGATTACTGGACTGTATCTTGCAGGCTCATAGGACCACATATATTCTGAAGAACTTACAGTGTAGTAGGTCCAAAGGAAAACATCTATGAATTTGATGGATCCTTTCTTATGAGCAGAAGAGCCTGAGATTAAATTTCCCATTGGGGCCAAGTGCTGTGTTTTGGTTGGTGATGCTGTGTGTGGGATGGTTCCCACAAGGTTACAGTTCTTGCCTGACAGAATCTACAAGATTAAGAGGCTCTCCTAAGTAGAGCTGGCAGCTTCCATCTTACACTTGATAGGTTTGCTGACTGTGAAGTTATCTAAATTCTTCCTGCCATCATCTTTCTGGATTCATCAAATTCAGTACTGGGAATTATTCTCAGAAGACATTCATGTGTGGGAAAATCAAAGAGCTGAAAGGTTAAATATCTGATCTGTTGCTTTGGTGCTGGGTTGTCTACTATCAAACATATCATGGGTATAGTGTGACACAAAAGGAAGGACATCTTCATTCCTCTGCCTGGCCCCTCAACTAAAGATTCCATTCTTACTACATTTTCTGGATGCTTATGCAGAGGACATAAGGGTCAGATTACAGCCTCCCCCCAGATGCAGGGGAGCAGCACAAGTAGTACCAGGGGCTCCAGATTCATGTGTCCAGTGGTTTGGAGTCCAGTGTGGAGGCACAGGGTTGTTGCTGCTCCCTTCTCTGGTAGTAAGTGCAGACTTAAATTTTCAGAAATCTTTGACAAGGGAAAGGTCTGGAAAAAAAGGAAAACTAGAATTCTTGCTACTAAAGGGAACATGGCTTGGAGGATTATAATTTAGTTATAAACATAAATGAGACTTAATTTTTTATCACATATGGCACTTTTTATAAATTCCTGTTGTACACAGGAGGGAACTGCACC
Source organism: Castor canadensis (assembly GCF_047511655.1). NCBI lineage: Eukaryota > Metazoa > Chordata > Mammalia > Rodentia > Castoridae > Castor > Castor canadensis. The sequence continues at coordinate 127,595,906 of NC_133387.1, read as the reverse complement.
CCAGCAACCATAAAGGTCTCAAACCTCATAATAGAACCAAGCTTCAATCTTGGGTCGAAGCCAGTATTTTTCTTTCTCAACACCACGTGTTTCCCTGTTTTACCTTTCCATTTCTTGCTTTGAAAAATTTGGCAAGTCTGTAGCCCTTTATTTAAGAAAGCCACCTAAAAAATAATCACTTCATTAGTAAATTAAAGCATGCTTATTTGAAGTGGTAAATTAAACAAGAGCATAAGGGTAGGGTAGCAGGGGCTTCTGCTCAATGACCATAGCTCTGTCTAAACAGTTAAGATAAAATGACTGTGGAAATGGGTGAGGAGGGACTATTGTCAGTTTATAAACTCAAGCAAATGGATCCATATGTTGGTTGTGTGAATCAGATAACCATACCTTCCCATATCCATTTCATCCTATAGTATACACTTAATATTTTAATTAAGAAACATGACTACTATAAAAAATTACCACAAACTTAGTGGCTAAAAATAAACAAAAAACCCCCAGAAACTTACAGTTCTAGAGGACAGATGTCCAAAGTCACTTTCACTGAGCCAAAATCAAAGTGTTGACAGGACTGTGGCCCTGGGGGACCCCAGGAGAGAATCTGTCTGTTTCCTTCAAGTTTCCTGCCTTTAGAGCTGCCCTCCTTGCATTCCTTGTCTTCTAGCCCCTTTCTTTCTCTTCAAATCCAGCAATAGCATCTTGTTTCAGCCATTACATTGCCTTCAATTCTGTTCTGTTGTCAAGCTGCCCTTGCTTCTCTCTTCTAAAGATACTTCAATGACATTAAAAGCCAGTCTGGATCATTCAGAAAGATCTCTCTCTCAGGATCCTTGGTTAATGATGTTTGCAAAGTTCCTTTTTCACATAAAGTCAGTCTCACAGATTTTAGGATTAAGACCTGCCTGATTATCTTTGGGACATGACTCAGCCTGTTACCTAGCATTTGTGCAGAACCTTTCTTTATTAAGGTGCACTAAAAGTGAAGCAATTATCCATATATTTTAAGCAAAAGTGTGCATGTTTTTAAGGGTTAATAATATTTACTGAGTGCTTACTCTATGCCAGGTACAGATCTACATGTTATTACATACATAAATCATACAAAATAAATTATGAAGTAGGTTCCTTGTTATTTGCATTTTCTGGATGAGGAAAGCGAGGCATACAACATGAGATTACTAAACTTAACCCAGATAAAAATAAAAACACAGTACTTCTTTAAATTATCTAGATTATGTATTAGGATAAATTAACAAACTCCTTAAAATATCACTTTATATTGACCATGTGATTATTTTTCAGCATACTATGTACTTTACAAATACGACAATAATGTGCTCTTTGTGTCAAAGTTATCTTTCATACAACACTCAATCCCCTTGCTTTGATAATCTTACTTGGGATGGTTTATAAATAATAAATCCACTAGTCTATTGTTCTACCAGTAATGACAGTCCATTTTTTAAATTCCTGAGCAACTTTTTTTTTTCCCTCCATAGGTCACAAAGTTTTGGATTGGGTTACGTAGGAATAGAAAACAGCAATTTCTCTTCCCAAGAGGCATGATATAGATAGCCACCTTGGCAGACTTTGGCATATGCTCAGCTTCTTTTGATAACCAAAACTTATTTTCACTTGAACATCTTCTCTGAATGTGTTCCTTGTAAGTTTTAAAACTTCTTTTCATGCCATGTTTTCAATGGTTCCTCATAGGTTTGCAGATAGAAATCTGTTTCCCTTACCTCATAGGTCACTACATTCTTGTTTTACTTTGTCACAGGCAGAGAGTGAACAAAAACAGATCTGTCATTTAGGATTTTTAAAATACATATTCCTTAATCTTTGGAACGTTCTCTAAACTTGAATTATATTATGGTTTGTGGGGAAAGAGAAGATTCTTTTGAAAATTCTTTCTGGAGTTTTGAAACACATAATAGTAGAAAAATTTGCAGAATTTGAAGACTCAGTGAAAAGTAGAATGTAGTCTCATTGGTGAGGATTCTGGGTTTCATACTGCTCACAGATTTACTTTGAGTTACCCCAAGCATGCATGGTTTGTTACGTTATTGGGTCATCTCCTTTCAACATTATCAGACTACATGATTGCCCTGGGCCTTTTGACTTAACTAAGTGGAGTGAGAGTTTTATACCTCATACCATGTAAGAGGAAGAATAGTTTTCAGCATACTCTGTCTTAACACTTCTTAACTCATGATACTGTTAGTGGTTTATACATTTCTCCTAATCTCAAGCAAAACATAAATATACCATGGTAATATCATACATACCCACAGAAGATAACCAGGGGACTTGGGGGTATGGTTCAAGTAGTGAGGCTTGGTGTTCAATCCCCAGTATTTCAAAGAAAAACAGAAGATAACATCTGAATGGAAAAGTGACTAACTACTATGGTGACTGGCCAAGTACAGTCAAATGAAACCTACTGGAAAATGCTGGCATAAGTATTTCTAAACTATCAAAAATACTGACAGCAGGCATTGTACAGTCACCTTTTTAGGCCAGCTGGAGAAGTGCACACAGATAAACACACAAAAAGGAAAAGAACTGGAAAGCACTGTTCTCATTAATGTAACTTTAGGGTGATCTATAAAGCATCTTGATTTACAAAGTTATCTAAGGAGAAACATCTGAAATAGAACAGAAGCAGGTTCCTCAAGTGACTTAGCAGTTTTCAGTAGCATCAACGATTGCAGTGAAAACAAAGATTTCTAATCTTAGAACTTGGCAGGTGAGTGAGTAGCAGATTTCTCAATATAGTGTTTTGATTTTTGAGAAATAAATGGATTTGTGGGTTTTTTCCACACCCAATCATATTTTTTATTACCCACTTTGGAATGTTAAGAATAAATATTTTTAAAAACATTCTTGGTTCTCTATTAGTTAAAATTTCCTACATATTTTGCCTCTTTGAGGATCTATAAAGTAGTTTAAATGTGTCAAAGCCAATCTTGAATATGCTGACATGAGAAAGCACATAGACCTGTGCATATATGTTGAACGTGGAACAGAGGACCTCACTAAGAAGTGGGAGTTTTTAAGTAGAAAAATTTCTTTTTGGAAATTATTGGTTTCTGTCACCTTATTAATTCTATTAGTTCTTTCTCTCTTTTTTTTTTTAACTGACTGAGAGTGTCAGAGAGAAGGTACAGAGTTGTTTGAGATGTTTTTATGCTCTGTAGTATATATCATCTTAGGTTTCTTTTAGTTCAATGAATGTTGTATTAATGGACAAGAAAAGATATTCCTAAAGTTTCTAAAACATAAATTGTCTGAGGAGTTGACCTATATAAAATAGATTCTAAAATGTATTCTCCATTGATAGATGCTGTTGAATGGACTAGATTCCACTTAAGCATTTTGTTCTTCCTCATGATCTTGACACCAGCCCTTCAAATGTTCCCATGCTCACCTGTACACTGCAGGCAACCATGTGCACCTCAGGAGGAAAGCGGGCTATGAACTTATTGCTGAAGCAGACACATCCTGAGGAGAGGACAGGTAGGGAAAAATACTGAACAAGTCAATTTTTGAAAATTATTTGCAAGGCCTGCTGTAACACATTTTATAGAATAAAAACAGATGGTCCTTAGGATTTGTGTCATATTGACAGGAAAATTATAGCCCAGAACATTAAGGGATTTTTTTAATATGGTGGCAAAGGGACATAAGCCAACACTGCAGACAATATGGTACTTTGCCCTGACAAAGTAAATTGTGAAAATGCCAAATTTCCACAGTCTTATATCTTACAGATCTAACTTTGTGAACACTGTTAGCTGTTCTTTTTCAGTAGGTCAGAGTTACTTCTGTACAGTATTTCTTAAAAATCACAGTATGGCTTGTTTTATTTTATGCCTAAAACTTTTAAATGCTTCAAACCTCCATTTAGTTTCCCTTAATTATTAACATAAATTAAAAATTCATTGGCAATTTTTTTCAAGACACGTATGGTTGGAATCATCTTAATTTTTAGGAATGCCATAAAAATAACCACACCCATTGGTTATAGTTATTTAATATTAAGCCAATTTGTCACGCATTTATGCCTCCATAAACCTGATAATCCTCTGAAAAACTCCCCTACACTACTACAGACTTAGTTTTTTGACTTAAGCAAGTCTCATTTTTCCCTCATATACTTTTTTTTTATTTTATTATTCATATGTGCATACAAGGTTTGGGTCATTTCTTCCCCCCTGCCCCCCCTTATATACTTTTAAACCACCACTTTTCCATAGAGATTTTTAAAATTGTTTCTCCCTGTAGTGTTAGACAACACATAAGGGGTAGAATGCCTCTGCATCATTAAAAATACTTTCTTTTCTTTCTTTCCTATTACTGAAACTAGGTTTACCCATAATCCATCCAACTACGTGCTATCACAAGTGCCAACTATGCCGAGCACTGGCACTAAAATAACAATAATATATATTATCCTACCTTAAGAGAATGTATTATTCAGGTCTTAGCAGAGAACAAAAAGAGAATTTAGTAAAAAGGACCATTTATGGAGGTGTGGGTAGATCTGAGGAATCCAGAAGAGAGATGTTAAGGTACCTGAGGACTGGCTGACCATTCTCAGTCCTGTAGAAGGAAGGGAGAAATGGTGGTACCAATACTCAGTCAGGGCTGGAGGTATGGAAGTGGGGCCATGAAAATGAAGCTGTATTAATAAGGAGTGCAATTGCTCCAGAAATACTGCATGAAGGTCAGGAAGGAAGGAGGAAAAGAAGTGCTCTGACTTCTCTTTCCTTTCCCATCATCCTGCTCAAGACTCCCATGGACAAAAAGCTAACAAAGCCAGAAGGCAGGTGCCCAAGTGCTACAAATAGAACTGGGATCCACATTAGGGCAGAACAGGAGAGAGATCGAATGAAGGTAGGAGAAGCAGACTCTAATGTAGTTCTCAATGATCCCTACTTCCTGATATTCATTCTCTCCTTGAGAGTGAGCTAGATGTAACCACTTCTAATCAACGGAATATAGCAAGATATTGGGGTATTACGTCCAGGTTTTATCCTGGCCTCCATCTTAGACATTCTCTCTTGTTCTCTCACTTGCTCACTCATACAGAAGCCAGTTGGCATGCTATGAGCAAAAGAATGAGAGAAGGAATTGCTAGGCTGGAGACAACCCATGAGGCACTGAATCCTGCCAATAGCTATCTGACTGAGGTTGGAAGTGGATCTTTACCAATCAGGTCTGTGGAAGAGATTTCAGCCTATGAGAGAAACTGAGCCAGAGGACCTTACTAAGTCATGCTTAAATTCTTGCCTCATAGGGACTCTGAGACAATTAAGAATTGTTTTAAGCTACTAGATGCTGGAAGTGATCTGTTATTCAGCAAGTGATAACTAATGCAAGAAAAGAAGGGCAATAGAGTATAAAAGGTGCAGCTCACCATTTTTGCCTCATGGCACTAGTTTCTTCTCTTCAATTGGATGAAGAAAAAATGCTTGCCCCACATAAGATGTGACACTAAGTCCCATCAGCTAGCCTTTAGTCATTGAGTGTGATTTACGTTCATTAATGCTATTTCCTAAAATGTAAACTGTGACATTAACCTCCCATCAGAACATTTCATGTTCAGGAGCAGACAAAGAGGAAAAGAAAAGTGCTTCCATTCTCATGGCAGTTTCTAGGGGTTTTGGGGGCTCTAAGTTGTCCACCTCGTCTATGCCCACTCAACCGTCTCCATCCCAAATCAGTAATTCACTTCTTCCCAAAGAGTGCTCCTACATTAAAATAAGAAACAAGAATTCTAACCACAAACACCCTGGTATAGGATATCTTGCTTAAAACTTCCGTAGAAACCTTGGTTCAAGTCCAAGTACCAAGCTTATCCTTTTTATTTTTTTCTGTAAGCATCACAGCACAGAAATAGTCAGCTCACTTCAGTCTTCATCATCATCTCCACATGCCTTGATCCATTTGACACCCCACCCAACACTCTACTGGTGAAAACTTGAATAATTTTTGTGATGCATGCTATGAATCACAATTTAGGACACATCTTATCTATCTAACATACTTATCCAAATGACTCAGCTCATTGTTTTACAACCACGTACAATATCCCTCACAATTTCTTCACAAATTACTTTACTTCTTAGTGTTCTTCATAGGAATTCACATGTGGTTTCTGAAGTACTTAGTTTAAATAAGTTAAAGGCTCTCACAACCATATTTAGTAATAAGACAACTTGAATTAGAAAATTTCCTTAAAAAAAAAGCCAAAGAAGTACAGCTTAAAATTAGCTTCCAGATTAATTACTTTATTTTACTGTCTATCCTATTCATTCTTTAACCTAATACATATCTTCCCCCCTGTGCCAGGCAAACAAATAGGAACTGGAAATACAACAACAAGAGAGTGCATAAGTTACTCCTGTCCTCTTTAGACACATCCTTCCTCCTCTGCCTTGCCTTGCTCTGTGCCCCAAGTTCATCTCTGTGAACCACATCAACCTGTTCCTTTTCCCTGTTTCTGTGGGATTCAGACAGCAGAAGGCACTGGCAGGAGATAGCTGGGCAGATGAAAAAGAAATGAGGTTATTTCTTCCCCTTCATTTTCCTTTCTTGGTGCACTGTGGCGATAAGGACCTCACCTGACTACTACTGCACCTTCTGTTAAGTAACTCTACTTTCATTACTACAGCCTCTGATGACACCATTTTCCTTCTTGCTGTTTTCAGACCTATGGATGCTGTTGTCTTTCTAGTGTTGCTAGTTCCTAAGAATCTTCACATTCCTAGCAATCACTTAACCTTGCCCATAACTCTATGAAAATTCTCTTCATTTAATATCTTTGAAATGATAGCTTCCTGCAACTAGCCTGACTGCTGTAGAACAAGACATTCTTTGTGTCCATGAAACTGACAATGTAGTAGATCACACACTTAATTCCTTATGACTAGAAACCACAAAGGGCATTGTACCCAGCACACAGTATGCAGGAAGGTATGATATATGAGACATTAAAGGTCACACAGCCAGGGGTAGTGAGGCACACACATGTGTATATTATGTTTGGGCAAATAGAGTCCTCTGTGTTTGTATCAAAGAAGTTGAACAAAAAATTATTTGAGAATCTTGAAAAATGAATTTAAGGGAAAAATAGCTATTTTTGATCTATAAGAATAAAGTAAATTTTATGAAATTCAATTATACAGTTAATTCTCCTTTACCTAACACTCAGAAGCCATTACTACTTAAGTTTGCCAGGTTGCTGCTCATACAAACTGTCAAGATTATCTTCTCCCCGAGATGACTCAGTGGCCTCTGAAGTCTCAGTGGTTTGCAGCAACAAAGGTATAATACTCTGTCATGCTATTTGTCCATTCCAGGACAGCTGGGATGCACTATGTCACAGGATGTACTATGGTAAAACGATGGTTAGATGTTTGCCAGTCTCACCGCAAATGGAAAAAAGAACCCATGAACTATTTCTTAAAGTATCTTCCTAGAAGTATTTCAGGCACCTGTGTTCATTTTATTGGCAAGCCAACAGGGAAAGGCAGATTATATATTAAAACAAGGAATTCTGGAGTGAGGAAAAATAGAGAGCTCATTGATCAATAATGAAAGCGATTGTGACCAACAGATAGGATCGTCCCAATGGATGAGAATAAAGTCATGAGTCTTCAGAAGAAAAAACATCCTCCACAAGATAAAAAACTAATGTGAAGATTTTCAGAAGGTTTGACTAAGTGGGCAAAGTGCTCCCATCCACTCATGTATTAGTATTCTGCACTATCAATACTAGAATGTTTCATCTGATGGGCAAAAAAAGTGTGTGCCTTTCAAATGAGAGCCGAGGTAAGTCCACATAAATGTCCTTTTATCAGAAAGGGATTTAAAAAGTCAGTGAAAAAGAATAAGACAGAAAATTCTATAAATGTATTAAGTAGTTTTATTTTTATTTATTAATTTATTTCGCCACTTTGTATTTATATATATTTGCACTCATGTGAGGAGATTTTATCAGAGCTATTATTCCTAATTATTTTTAATCAATATTTTAAATATAAAATTCAAGTAATGACTACTAAAATTTTACAAAGAGTATCTTTATCTGTAAATTTGCTAATTTTTCCAAGTCAGAATACAAAAAATATACCTACCTACATCACACTTATATTACAATTATGTATGTGTATAGGTACAAAAATGATAAAATGTGGAAAAATTTAAATCAAGGTTTATAAGGAGACATGGAAGGATGCTCTTTTTAATTTCTGGAACTGTAAGATTGATTGTGTAGTTTAAGTATTCCTTGTCTATTTTTTATCATCAAACATCGCCCATTATTTTGACTCCATAGATGCTTATATACTTAATCAGGTAGCTTAATATGCTACCTCTGATGTATTTTATTTCAAATATATTAAATTCTACCATCCATTTGCTCTCCTTCCTCACACCTGACTATCTGGCAAGTACCACTTACTGTTCATGTGTGTGCACATGCTCAGATATACAGATAAGAAATGAAAACCAGCATTAGAATTCTGCACACACATAATCCAAACTGCACATTGCTACACACGATAATGTTTCAATCTAAATAGTTCCATGAAAAGTCAAAGTCAATGTAGGAAAATTGAACTGATGCAATGAAAGCTCAGAGAAAGTGACAGCAATTAAAATGTTCAATCAAATTCTAATATTTACTCCAATTTCAAAAAAATTTCCAAGTTTAGATTCTCTTCCAATAAGCTAGCTTTTCCAGTTTTTCTTGAACATTGCACTTTTTCCAAGAAAAATGAGTTTTCTATTTAAATAACTTCTTTAACTACACCTATTGCCATTGAATTGCCCCTTAGAATTTCATTTACTAGATGTTTTGAACTCACCTAATTACTTAGAAATGTGCATCTGGGCAAAGAGGGTTAGTTATGAGCTTCCACAAGAGCTACGAGCTATTGCTATGAGTACTTGCAGGCTCTGTTATGCTCCATGATGAGCAAGAAATGACAGATGGGCATGGTGTTTACGATGCTTCCAACATTTTCAAAGCTGTACCCAACCATCTTCAAATTATTGATTTAGAATCTAGAACATTGGTGTGTTTGGACAATATTTGAGGAATAAAAGTGGGTGTAACATTGAGCCTGATGTCATCATCTTTTAAGGTCATTTTATAGAGACGTTCTTGATGAGGAAGAGCAGTAGTTAGATTACATAGTGTATTCTCTGCTTTTCTTGCAAAGTGTTCTTTTCCAGTGAGATTCTAAAGAGAGTTTTTTTCTTTTTAATGGACTCTAGAAATTCAGAATGTGAACAGGGCACTTCATTGCTTTTAAAAGTTAAAGTGTAGACAGTTTTATGATTCTGAAGCTCATAACTAGCTTGAAAGCTGGAAAACCAGAGTTCTAGCCCCAGTTCTGCCACTAAACACTCAGTGAATCTAAGCACTAGCCACCTGATATTTTGTGATTCTATTCAAAGGGATATTACTGGTGTACATAAAAAAAAAACTTGTTCAATACCTGGAGCTTGTCAAAAGAAAGATGAGCCACAAATCCAGGTTATAATAATCCAGCAATATGTACATACACAAATGCATCTGAAACATCTTCCGAAATCAGAGCACTGAATACCATTTAAGTAAAATCCAGAGAGAAACTTTTAGGCTGGAGAATATTCAAAGTACTGCTTTATCATTTGAAAAAACTTTAATGCTCTTCCATAATACAATTTTATGGCAAAAACTGGTGATGGTAATTTGAACTAAATGCAGCATTAGTTTTATTTCCAAATACATTTAGTAAGTGACAATGAAGTGCCTAAGGTTTTCATCATCCAGCTCCAAATTATCCACACACCTTGATTGTAGAATATAAAAAAAGACTGTGTTTATTGACTGGGGAAGGATAAAAGATGAAGGGAAGGTAAGAATTACCTTAAAGGTCAGATTGAGGGAGGGCGATCCCTTGAGAACCATGAAATTAGTAAAAGTGTGGGTTGGGTTGATAGGGGTAGGAACCTGACATGCCAACAGAACAACGTGAGATTTGAGCAAGCTGGAAATGCAGGTGTCCAGCAGTTATGAAGTGACATTCCAGTAACATTTTCGGGGGCTTCACCTAGTCTTGTTAGCTAGGAAGTGGAGACGCTGGCATCCTTGATGAGGACCTTAAAAAATCTTTCCTTTTTACTATGCAGTAGTTAAAAAGAATGAGATAAATCTATATGGAGTGATACAGAATAATGTCATAGATATATTAGGAAAAACAAAGTACAGAACAGTGAATATAGTATGCTCCCCTTGGTGAAACATAAAAGTGATATATGCTTACATATTCATAAACTCATTCTGGAAAGATACAGAAAAATGGGTAATGTGCTGCCTCACAGGAAGAGACCTGGGGGACTGGAGTTCTGAGGAGGGAAAGAGAATAATTTTATTCCTTGCTCTGAAAACCACATTGTCTGATATGTATATAGCTACTCCAGCTTTCTTTGGAGTAGTGTTTGTATAGTATTTACCTTTTCCCCATCAATTTGCTTTTAATCTGTCTGTGTTTTCATATTTAAAGTGAGTTTCTTATAGACAAGATATAGTTGGGTCTGATTTTTTTGTTCAATCTTTCAATCTCTATTTTTAAAGTACTCAGAGACTTATGTTTAATGTGATCATTGATATTATTAGATTTAAATCTAACATCTTGAGATTTTTTCTCTGTCACATATTTTCCATTTTTTCTCACTACTTTTAGGATGAATATTTTTATATGATTATATGCAGTATTTCTATCTTATTTTAGGCTGATTAGATATAATTCTTTGGTTTTAGTATTTGCTTCAGGGTTTGTGTGTGGCAGATGTTTTGATTACACATTTATGTGCATTTAGTACTCACCATATTAGGTAGGTATAAATATCATTTTACAGGTGAATGAAAAATACCTTGCTGAAATTAAAAATTAATTGCTCAGAACTAGAATTCAAACCCAGATTTGTCTGACTCTAATACTACGTACTTTGTAGTATTAGGGAAACACTGGGATAACCTTTCAACCTTTGACCATCAATAACTCATAAATGGACATGGGTTAAAAACTGAATTGTTGCTATATTTTAAACTGTTGACAATATACACAGGGATTATAAAGAGACGAAGACTTTAAACATAGAACTTGGACATAAAGTCAAGAATATGGTATTGTATATCTCTTTTTCTGAAAATGAATATAGTAAAACAGATAAGGAAAAGGTTAGCTATTTGCAGAGGTAAAATCTTACCCTAAGGTAATGTTTTAATTTTTTTTTGATAATATTAGTATGTAACGCAAATTTCTGCTCGTTTATAACTGACCAGTTTCTGATTGAAGCCAATACAGTGTTTGAAAATCTAAGTGCCACTAAAAGTGCTTTGGGAGACTTCATATTTTATAGGTCCCCTATTAACTCTAATACTTCCCTTAACTACACTCACAATTAAGAATATGTTTTATATAAAAACCCAGTTTCAAGACAAGTTTCCTTGCCTCCACTTTTAAGTAAATAGTCACTCCTAAAATATGTTTGATATAGAAATTCAGAAATTCCTATTGTTTGAGAGAAAGGATTAAAGAGAACAGCTACTCTACAAATGAATGTAAGCATAATAGTGTTGCTCAAAGTTTAACTTCTACAGTACAAATGAATACATTAAGAAAGGGAATTAAGGATACTAATTGCTAGATAACAGAAATTGATTTCATCCTCATCAAATAATAATTTTGTTAACTGAGATCATAATGGCATAATAAAATCCACAAATTTTATGTGTACAGTTTGATGCATCTTTTGTCAATTGCCTAGCATTATATAAGCACTACTACTACCACAAAGTAGAATAAGTCTTTCACCATAAAAAATTTCCTCAAAGACCTCTGTCTTTGATGACCTCTTTCCACTCTTGGCCCCAGATGTGCTGATCTGCTTTCTATCACTAATAATTTCGCTTCTTCTAGAATTTCTACAAAGTCATACAAAATGGAGTCTTTTGTGTTTCAAGTCTCTCTTCAGCCATGCTTTTGAAATTCATCCATATTGCTACGGGAATTGCTGAGCAATATTCTATGGGTATTTACACACAATTTATCTATCCATTCTCTGATTGATGGAGATATGGGTTGCATTATTTAGCTATTGTGAATGACACACTATGAACACTAATATACACATTTTTGCAAGAATATGTGTGTTCATTCCTCTGGGGTAAATGCCAAGAGTAGAATTGCTGGGACATAAGGTACAGTCTGCTTGAACTTTTGCAAAGTACTATCATACTATGTTTGCATTTCTACTAATAATGTATCAGAGTACCAGATTATTTATATCCTTATGAAGTTTGGTACTACTACTCTTTTTAAGGTAGTCCATTGAGTGTAAATTGTATCTCATTGTGCTTTAATTTATCAACCAAAGATTTGATGAAGGACTTACACTTCCAATTTGCAGTTTTCTATTGGCAAAAGAATAGGCTGACTTACATATGCTATGGTTTCATCAGTTCCTTAAGAGTATGATCCACACTGGAGGAAACAGTAGAGGTTTTCTTTTGAAACCTTTTTATTATAATTATAAACACATATTAATTATTTGAATTATGTGATTCACTGTGATGTTTTCATATGTGCATGTATCATGTGTGAATTGTGTAATCCACCCTTCTTCTACACTTGACCCTTCTTCTTGACCCCCTAGCACCCTTCCCAGTACTTAATAAACTCTCTTATACTTTCAGGCAGAAAACTTGGTATTTGTCTTTCTGTGTCTAGGACATTTTGCTTAACATGATGTCCTCCAGTCTTTCCATTTTGCTGCAAATGACATAACCTCATAGTTCTTTATGTTTGGATACTCCATTGTGTATGTATGCAACATATTTTCTTTGTCCATTTATCAGTTGATGGAAGCTTAGGCTGTTTATATCTTCAATGTTTTGCATAGTGCTACAATAAACATGAGCATAGAGGCATCTCTTTTGTATGTTGAGTTCATTTCCTTCAGGTATATACACATGACAGGAATAGATGGATCATATGGCAGTTCTATTCTTTAGTTTCTGGGTTTTTTTTAGAAACTTCCATACCATTTTCCATAGTGGCTCTACTAATTTATACTCCCAGAAGCAGTGTAAAGTGTTCCCTTTTTTCCACATCCTAGCCAGCACTTTTTTTTAGTAATAATCATTTTAACTATGCAAGATAATATCTCATTGTACTTTTAACATGCATATCCCTGATGGCTAATGATACTGAATGTTTTTCATACATTTGTTGACCACTTGTATTTCTTATTTTGAGAACTGTGTTCAGATGATTTATTTTAATTGGATTACTTTTTTGTCGTTTTTCAGTACCTTATGTATTCTGATTATAAAGTCTTTGTCATCTGTATTGTTAGCAAATATTTTCTCCCAGTCTGTAGGTTCTCTCTTCATTTTGTTGATTGTTTCCTTTGCTGTACAAAAGCTTTTTAGTTTGATGTAATCCCATTTGTCCATTTTATTTTTGTCCTGTGATGGCTAGGAAATTATTGCCTATACCAATATTCGAATGTTTCTCTTAAGGTTTTCTCTAGTAGTTTCAGAGTTTCAAACCTTACATTCAAGCCTTTCATCTATTTTTATTTTTCTTGTACAAAATTACATATGGATATCTGGTTTTCCCAGCACCATTTGTTGAAGAGTCTTTCCTTCCTCCAATATATATTTGTAGCTCTTTGTTAAGAATTATTCCACTGTATATATATGGGTCTATTTTGGAATCAGTACTCTATTCCATCAATCTATATATCTATTTTTATATGACTACCATGCTGTTTAGATTAGTGTAACTCTGAAGTATGTCTTGAATCAGGTATTGTGATGCCTCCAGATTTGTTGTTTTTGCTTGATTGTTTTGGTTACTTAGGGGCTTCTGCATGATTTTAGGATATTTTTTCTAGTTCTCTAAAGAATGTCATTGGAATTTTAATGAGTATTGCATTGAATCTGTAGATTGTTTTGGGTAGTATGGACATTGAAATTACTAGTGTTTCAAGACCCTGAGCATGGAATGTCATTCAGGTTTCTAGGGTCTGCTTCAATTTCTTTCCTAAATGTTTTGTTATTTCATTACAGAGCTTTTGCTTGCTTGATTAAATTTATTCTTTATTTTTGTGGCTATTGTGAATGGGATTCCTTTCATGATTTCTTTCTCAGCAAATTCACTCCTGGTGTACAGAAAACCTACTGATTTTGTAGTTGGTATTGTGTCCTGCAACATTTCTGAAGTCATTTATCATTTCTAATGATCTTTTGATGGAGTCCTATTTTCTATGTACAGAAACAGATATTTTCCAATCAGAGATAACTTGAGCTCCTTCTATTTGTATGATTTTTATTTTTTTCTCTTGCTTAACTGCTCAAGCTAAAATTTCTAGTACTGTTGAACAAGAGTGGCAAGAGTGGACACCCTGCACTTGTTCCCAATCTTAGAAGACATGCTTCCAGTTTTACCCAATTCAGCATGATGTTGGCTATAGATTTGTTATATATAGCTTTTATGTTGACATATTATCCTTTTATACATAATTTGTTCTGGGTTTTTAACATGAAGGGATATTGAGTTATATGAAATCATTTTTCTGCATCTACTGAGATGATCATAAGATAATTTATTCCCTTTTTTATTTATGTGATGTATTGTGTTTATTGAATTACATATGTTGAATGATGATTGCGTAACTAGATTTATGCCAGCTTGACTATGGTGTGTGATCTCTTTGATAAGTTGTTATATTTGTTTATCCTAGCATTTTGCTGAGGATCTTTGCATCTACGTTCATCATGGATATTGGTCTGTAGTTTTCTTTTCTTGGTTGTGTCCTGTTAGGTTTTGGTAGCAGGGTAAGCTGACCTCTTAGAATGAGTTTAGAGGGAGTCCTCCTTTTGTATTCTATGCAATAGTTTGAGAAGTGTTCATGTTAGTTCTTTAAAAGTTTGGTAAAATTCAGTAGTGAGTCCATCCAGTCTTGAGTTTTCTTTTGTTGGGAGATATTTTTAAATTACTGATCCAATCTCATCACTTGTTACTGGTCAATTCAAGTTTTGTATATCTTCTAGGTTCAATTTTTTTAAACATGGGAACATGTATTGAACCACTTGGTTTAATTTTGGTAAGTCATATATGTACAAAAAGTTTTCGTTTCTTCTACACTTTCCAATTTGTTACCATATAATTTTTAAAAATAATCCTTTGAAAACCAGCAAGTAGGAGGAAAGGCAAAGGAAAGGAATGGGTGACAGCATGTAAATATTATAGAAATGCATTATATATGTATATATGAAAATAGAACAAGGAAACCCATCAAAAACTGTTGAAAAGGAGGAGAGAGGAGGGAGAGTAGTTCAGAAAGAGTAATATGATTGGGGTGAATTTGATCAAAGTACATTATTGTGCTTTGTTGTTATAAATATTATAATGAAGCCCCTTTGTATAATTAAATTATAATTTTTTCAAAAAGCAAAATAATCCTTTAAAATTTTTAATATCAGTTGTCATGTTTTATTTCTAATTTTCTCTCTCTCTCATTTATTTTTTTTGGTTACTTAGCTAAATGGTTGTCAATTTTGTCTTTTCAAAGAACCCCCTCTTTGTTCCATTGTTCCTTCATATTGTTCTTTTTAGACTATTTCATTTATTTCTGTTCTGGTATTATTTCTTTCCTTCTACAAATTGTGGATATGGATTATTCTTGCTTTTCTAAGATATCAAGCTGCAACATAGGTTTTTGAGATCTTTTTAAAATTTGCAGTACTGAAGATTGAACTCACAAGTGCTTTAATACTTGAGCCATACACTAGTCCTTTTGCTTTTAGTTTGTTTTTCAGATAGGGTCTAATTCTAACTTTTCCTAAGCTAGCCTCAAACCAATATCCTCCTGTTTTTACATCCCAAGTATCTGGGATTACAGGCATGTTTCACTATGCCTGACCTCCTACTTTTTTGATATAGGCACTTATTACTATAAACTTCCCTCTTGGAACTGTTTTTGAGGTATACCACAGGTTTTGTTTCTTTCTTTGTTGGTATTGTGGTTTAAGCTCAGGGCTTTGTGCTTGCTAGGTCGGTATTGCCTAACTACTTGAGCCAGGCCTCCAGCCCTTTTGCTCTGGTTATTTTGGAGATAGGGTTTCACTTTCTGCCCAGACCCATCTGGACTGCAATCTTCCTATTTTATGCTTCCCACCATAGCTGAGAGAATAGGTATGGGACACCATACCAGCTATTTTCTGTTGGGATGGCGTCTCACAAACCGTTTTGCCTGTTATGGCCTGGAACCACAATCCTCCTGATCTCAGCTTCCCGCATAGCTGAGATGACAGGCATGCCCAGATTTTGGTTGATATGGGGTCTTGTTTTGTCCAAGATATCCTTGAACCATGATCCTCGAAACTCCACCCTCCCAAGTTGCTAGGTTTATAGATGCTAGCCACCAGTGGCCCACTTATCTCAATGGTTTTGGTATGTTGAGCTTCCATGTTTATTCATTTCAAGGAATTTTTTATTTCCTTTATGACTTCCTTAATGACCCATGATCCATTCAAAAGTGTGTTGTTCAGTCTCCACATATATGTATAATTTCTTAAGTTTCTCTTGCTGTTGGTTTTGAGTTTCATTGTATTGTGATCAAAAAAGATACATGATAGTATTTCAACATTTTTGAATTTGTTAAGACTTGTTTTGTGGCCTAACGTATGGTTAATTCTAGAGAAAGTTGCATGTGCTGATGAAAAGAATGTGTATTCTGTAGCTGTTGATGGGAGGTTCTATAAGTATCTGTTAAGATCATTTGGTCTATAGCTTAGCTTATGTCTAATGTTTCTTTCTTCAATTTGCTGAGAAGCTCTATCTATTGGTGAGAATGGCATATTGAAAAATCCCACTATTATTGTATTAGAACTTATTTCTCCCTTTATGTCTAAAAGTGTTTGTTTTGTAAAACTGGGTGTTCCAACATTAGGTGAATTTATATTAATAATTGTTTAGCTTCATAATGAATTGATTCCTTGATCATTATAGAGTGACTTTTTCTCTTCTACTATTTTTGTCTTAAAGTCTTTTCTGCCAGATGTAAGTATAGCTACTCCTGCTTGGTTTTGGACTCCATTTACATGGGATCTTTCTATCCCTTTAGTTTCAGTCTGTGTGTATCTTTATTGGTGAGGTGAGTTTCTTATAGACAACATATAGTTGTGTCTTGTTTTCTAATCCATTCACTTAATCTGTATTTTCTAACTGTGGAAATAAGACCACTTACACTCAGAGTTATTAGTGAAAGGTATGGACTTGTTTCTGTTATTTAGCAGATTTTTTTTCTAGTTGTTTTGAACATTCCTTATTCATTTGTTCCTTGTTACTAATCTTTGAAGACTATTGTATTGATAATGCTTGATTCATTTCTATATCTAATTTGTATATCTTCTCTTCTAGTGGGATTTATACTTTTACATGCTGCCAGGATAGTAGTTATCTTTCTTCACTTCTGGGTGTCAGACTTCCTTAAAAGTCTTTTGTAAGTGTACCCTGGTTGTCATGGATTAACTAATGTTTTGCTTATCTTGGAAGGTCTTTATTCTCCTTCAATTCAATTAGTATAAGCTGTACTGCTTATATTAATCTTGATGGCAGTTATAGTTTTTCAGGACTTAAAGCACATCATTCTATGCCCTCCTGGCCTGGAGGGTTTCTGCTAAAAAAACACCCAAAAACCTGCTGTTAGTCTAATGGGGTTACCTTTAAGTGTGACATTGTACTTTTCACTTGGAGATTTTGACATTCTTTCTTTGTCTTGTACTTTTGACAGTTTGGCTGTAAAATGTTGTGGTTGGGATCTTTTCTGATTATGTCTATTTGGGGTTCTATTGGCTTCCTTACATGAATGTCCATTTTTTTCCCCAAGATTTAGGACATTCGGTGCTATTATGCCATTGAATATATTATCTCTGCCATTAACTTTTATTCCTTCCTCTTAGGGTAGGTGTTTAATCTTTTAATGGTAATAGATTTTCTCAGGTACTACAGACGCTGGATCAGTTATTTGGATCAGTCTCTGGTACTGGCTGCTTTTAGGGAGGGGCCTGAAACTCTTGTCCCATAATTAGACACTGGTGCAGGTCCAGGTGCTTCATGGGGAGAGTCAGAGGCAGGAATTATAGCACTACCCTCTGTAGCACTCACACCCAGTCTTATCAGCAGTGTGTAACCAGACAAAGTGTGGGGGCAACAAATGCAGGGGAGCCATGCAAATGCAGTGAAAGCAAAAGTTGTGTTATTCTTATCTACTGCTACTGTGGGCATGCCCCCTCAGGAACAGGACCTCAGCCTCCTGCACACCCTCCACTGTGCATGCCTGGGAGGGGGTGACAGCCAGGGCCTCTGCTCCCTGAGTTGTTCACTTGTAGTGCCTCCCAGGTATCATGCGTAACCTCATAATCAGTTTATATCATACAACAATTTGTGTCTGTTCAAAACTAGGCTATTCATCTTGGAAGCATAGTAAAAGGAGATTAATAAGGCCAATGATAGAAATACTTTTCCAGACATATCTTGGAGACAGAATTTTTTGAGCAAAAATAACCGGTAGTCCATTTCAATGGCAAATTATAGTTAAAAAATTATAGTGGTTAAGAGCTAGATTGCTTGTGTTTTAGTCTAGGTTCTGACACCTACTAGGTCTGAGACTTTTAGCAACTTGTGCACAGTTTTTTCATCTACAAAATGTGGATAACAATGAATCCTATTTTGTAAAGGAAAGGCCCACAGTAAGCTGTAATTATCATACAGAGACATCACTTACATCCTGATGTCTTTAAATGACACTCTAAATAATTACTCCATTTCTTTTTCCCTAACTCCTCACCAGGCAAACTTTTGATGGATTCCTGTATGGCATGAGTTCAGGGAGAATTCACTTAAAGCACTTTCAAGGTTTCTGAGGAATAA
Organism: Castor canadensis; assembly: GCF_047511655.1. Classification (NCBI taxonomy): domain Eukaryota; kingdom Metazoa; phylum Chordata; class Mammalia; order Rodentia; family Castoridae; genus Castor; species Castor canadensis. The sequence continues at coordinate 127,576,899 of NC_133387.1, read as the reverse complement.
CTACCTGTAGCAGATTTGATTATCTGAGTCTTTATCAACAGCACGTCAGTGAGATGCACTGCTAAGGAAGAAGAATTCAGTGACAGCTTGTAAGTGTTCATCACCAGCAACAGTTTTTGGCTATGGACAGCTTCCTTGAGTAAACTGGCAAAGGATTGAGCTTTCAAGGCTGGTTTTCTCTTCACCTATTTTGTGGGGCCTACAAGCTAAGCCATAGTCATTTGTATGAAACAGTTTCAGACTGTAGGAAGTGAGCTCACAATTTCTTTCAAAGGTGAATCTTGAGCAAGACATTTAAATGTATTACAAAAAGAATTGCTTTAGGCTATGTTGATATGAAATCTTTTAACTTGTTGACATTTACCAGGTTGAAGTTATCCTTACACTCTCCATGTAGAAAACTATGCATATGGGGGGTCTTGGTAAATCAAGTACTACTGAAGTTTGGGGAAATTATGTATAGGCAAACTTAAAAATAAGATTTCCCTATTAACTTATGAGTCTTTTGAAAAACACTTTTCCAAGATTCAATACTAGTATGTTAATATGATCAAGATTACTATGCTTGTTTAGAAGTAAATGAGAGAATTTCCTTAAAACTACTGTTCTAAGACATTTCCCAAATTCAGGTTGGCTTTCCTTCAAATACTATTCTTAGTTTCCATAAACTCTTCATTCTGTTTCTTACTCCAGAAGAGCAGAATATGAAACAGTAGTAAAATGTTCCTGCTTCTCATTATCTGACTTTGGGAATCATTCTGTCACGGGGTGGCAGTTCCAGAGATATCCCAGTCACATAGCCTCTCAAAACCACCTGCAGATGACCGAGGGCCATTGGCTACCAGACCCTTGGATCCATCATAAAGCTCACATCAGGCCATGCCTCTCTAAAGCTGATCCCAACTTCCGATCACATCCTCAAGTAGCATCACCAGCAGAATACTTCTATAGGCCACTGAATCCCACCCAGCAGAGCATCCACCAGAAAACTCACTTCAGAAAAAAGGAGGCATAGGACTGGGCTATGTACAATTGTTATGTATTGTACTATTTAGGTGAAGATAGCCTAACAGATTACCATAAAGGCCTACTAAAGCCACAGCCAAATGAGTAGCTCAGAGACAATAATCAATAAGGATGAGGGCCATGCCCCAGGATATAGTATAAATACTAAATCAAAGATCCCTGTATGGCCTTGTGTGTTTAGTAGGAACACAGTGATCTGATTTGGTTGAAATCAAGAATGGCTTCCCAACAGCTTATTAAAGAACTTTATCTCCCACAAGTCCTGGTTGAGCAGAGTTAGAACTCCTGGCCTTCAAAAGTTTCCTCTCTTAGAATAAAGTAGATCCACAGACCTATAGAGTGTATATAGTTGTAGGATGGGACACTTTTGGTACTTTGCATCCAGAGGCCAACAGCAGGGATAATTGATAGAAGTGGGGTTGCTGTTATATACTGGAATATAACACTTGTGGAATCCAGGTGATCTACTTAGCTGCCTTTAGCATGCCCTGGCCCAATTGAACCTGTGAACAGAAACATGCATCAGCCCCAATCTGAAATAGAGTAGGATGAGTAAGGGCTAAAACCTCTTAGGAATGTAGGTCACACTACCAGGTAAGCCAATAGGACATGCTGAAGTGACAGCTAAGGAACATAGAGGATACGACAGTAGCAGTATGGCCCGAGATTAACTGCAATGACAAGGACTATAGTTTGTTTAATTAACCTCTCTTTTCTAAACTTAACCTTAAAGAGAGAGGTTTACAGGAATCATGGGAGATTTACACCATATACATTGTGAGTGATGAGTTGATCTATAATCTCCAATAGTGCACATCTAGGTGCACTACTAAGATTGCACCAGACCAGGCTTTTCCTACACTACTCTGAGACAATGACTGAGCAACACAGAGTAGAATTGGACCATCTTTGCCCAGTTAGGAATTCCTCTGATGGATAACTTAGTTTAAGGCTACCCACTGGTCTGGCTGAGACTCAGAAGTTCATTGCAAACTAGGACTTTTTACTCATTCTTCTTTCCTTTTCTGTTTTCAAAGATGTCAAAGTCCCTTACCATCTGAGTCTCTCCGTCTTCTCTTGTTCCTCTCTCTTGGATGGTTGGCATCTGATTTTCAGAAGTTGATAACAGATACACTGGGTGAATTTCAAATTTCATACCCTAACTTGTAGTCTGTTTTCTTTTTTGCAGTTCTAGGGATCAAACCAAGGACCTTGTACATGTTAAGCAAGTGCTGTACCACTGAGCCACATCCCCAGCCCTAATTTTTACTTTCAGTAGAGAATGTCTTTGGGGGTCAAGAAAGGCTCTGATTTTGTTCAGTCTTCTATTTAAAAAACTTCTTCAGAATTTTTTATGAATCTAAGAACAACTGATGTCTGGGTCAAGAGCTTTCTGATGCCTAGTGCTGGTGGCTCATGCCTATAATCCTAGCTACTCAGGAGGCAGATAGCAAAAAAGATTGAAGTTCAAAGCCAGCCTCAGGCAAACAGTTTGCAAGATCCTATTTTGAAAAAACCCAACATAAAAAAGGGTTGGTAAAATGGCTCAAGTGGAAGAGTGCCTCAAACATGAGGCCCTCAGTTCAAAACCCAGTACCACAAAAAAGACCATCCCAATATATTTCAGTTTCAAAAATGTAAATATAGCTATTGAACTATAGTAAATTGAACCTACCATTTGTATGGTGGCTCTGGTGGGACATTCAAGCACAGAACCTTGTAGGGTGATTCTGAGAGGAAGGCACTACAAGAAAACACAAGATTTTTAAGACTTTTAAAAGAAAATATGTAGCAGCATTGCATTAGGCAACCAGAAAATTGACTAATTGTCAGAATTCAGGTAAAAAGTTTTAAAAGGAGTAAAGATACTGAGAGAAATTTTTTCAAAAAGAATTTAAGGACCTGATGAACACTTAATACAAGGATGCTGGAGTAGAGTGGAAGAGGGAAACATCAAGTCAAAAACTTGACCTTGGAAAATGGCCTTACAGACTATCAAATAAACAGTTAAGCCCTAGGATACACACACTGAAATAAATAGGTTTGCTGAGGATATCTTAAAATAAAACTTAGAAAGACCAGTTACCAGAGAAAAACAAAAACATAATCCTAAGGCTGTGATTTTAGAAAGAGAACCTTCTATCTCCTCTCCCTGCCCATGTTGAGAATTGCCAAGGAAAAGACAGCCATTGGTGGAAAACACAAGAGGAGTCTTTAGAGGTGTTTTATATCTATTTCATCAAAACCACTCACAATGTTAATTCACACAATCTCCCAAAAATGATGGCAGCCAGCCAGAATAACATTTCTGGCGTTGAAATTCTTCACATTGACTTTCTGTGATCCTAAATAGCCAGGCCTCACCTATCCATTCAATTTATTTTCCCCCCTCTCTAAAACCCTCTTGACTTGTTAAGTTAGTCTCCCAGTGCTATGAACACACCATACTTACTCCTGTCTTATTGCCTTTGTTTGGAAGGTCTAACTGCTCCTCCTGTTCAGTTCTGCTCTTCAGAACTGAAAATAAGGATCCTTTAATCCTTATTTTAGCCTTTATTCTGTGGGTTCAACTCATGGGTTTTTGGTCAATACATTACATAACTTCTTACTTCAAAATATGATTTTTTGTATTGTGAATGTTTGTTTAATGTATTTATCACCCCAACTAGCCTACAAACTCCTCAGATACTTGACTCTGACTCTTTTGGTAAATATTCATTATCACAGATTTTTTTTCTTGGTATGTAGCCCAGGCTGGCCTCAAATTCATGATCTTTATTTCTTCCTCATGTTAGGAATTGAGACCAGGTCCTTATGCATGCTTGACAAGTGTTCCACCACTGGAGCTACACACCCAGTTCACAGATTTTTAAAGCTTCATGATTTTAGGTGCTGAAACTGGTAGGCAGACTGTCACTTCTTTAGTTATCTATAGCAACTATAGGGAATTAGTCAGAATATTATACTATATTAAAATTTAATGCTTGCTGTGTACTTGGCATGATACTCTGTTTCTTCTATATATTAGCTTGCTTAGTTCATGACACTTTTATCATCCCTCATGGTTTCTTTCCTTAACAACCCATATCTAATTGATCCAATTTTATTAGCTCAATATTCAAAAGAGAGCTGGAATCCTCTTATTTCTCCCAAATCCACTATCTGGGCTCCCATCAACTCTCCTCTGAACTATCACAATAGGTGCCTAGTAGATGTTTTCTCCACACAGTATAGTGTAATCCTTTCAGTTTTATGTCACACTTCTGTTCCACAGCCTGCATGGCCTCTAAGAGCCTCTGGAATCCTCCCCCTCTAACACCCTACTCATCTCTCACCCTAACTACTACCTTGTCTTATTTTGTTCCAATTATATGCTGGTATGTTTTGTTTTTCCACAAACGCAACATGAACCTATGATCTTAGATCTAGTTTGTCCTTCTGCTTGGAGCACAGGTCCAGTTATACAGTTAACCCTCTCCTTAGAGTCAGCTTGTAAGCATGGACTTCTCACATGGTCCCACAAATTATTTAAAAGCAAGAGAAAACATGGCATCTCTGCCTCCATTTTGTACTTGTCCTTGCTCTAAGCCATTCTCTCTGCAGTCACTTTACAATCACCTTGGAATCCAGCAAGGACAGAACTGATAACATCTTATCTGACAGGAAACAGAAACATCGCCAACAGAAGAGCTTCCTTAGGAAGGAGCACCTGTCAGGCAACACAGAATCTGGATAACAATTCTCAGACCTCTACCAGAACAAGGACTGAGATAATGACAGCCAGACCACATTTGTACTGGGACTGTTTATGCATCCCTCTTTCCCCATGTCCCCAGATTTTTGTCTATTTAAACATGAATTTAAACATGTTCATGTCTGAACCCTGAAGATGGCTGAAGATGGGCTGAGTGCTTACTCTGCCTCTTCTCAGAGGTCTTACTCTGAGGTCTGGTAATAAATCTCCTTTCTCTTCCCTTTACCATGTCTCTTTATTTGGTGTATAGGGGTCAGTGGCCAGACCTGACCTGTGGTAGCCTATGAGTTTGGGTCTGGGTTCCAAAACTCTGGTTTCGAGCCCGCCTCATTAATAAGGTTCACCTTAACGCTATTCAACTCTGCAGTTTGTCCCTCTACTTCTGATCTCCTTCCTTTAAAAATACCACTTCTCACTTTGCTTTCTCTATTCCCACCCCCATAAACTCCAGATGGTCTGTTTTAATCTTGATTGTACCCAGGGGTAAGACACTCTAATAAGTGTTTGGTGGTAAATCCCAAAGCTAGCTTTTCTTTGTGTAAGGCAATTGCTCTTCAGTTATGAGCCTTTCTAGCTTCCTTGCTTCTGAATTCAACAAACAGCAAAGGCCATGGGAGACCTAGGTCATGGAGCCAGCCCCTAAGGGGCTCAGTTTCACATCTGGATCCCGCAGGTGAGAGGGTAGAGGAGATGTAAGTTAAATACCTAAAGTGTGCAGTTACTTCCTTGGGCGGTTAAGGGAGGGGTGGCAAACTCCTCAAAGTGTCACACCTTAGACATTAGGCTTTGAACATCTCACCAAAGCGACCCTGAGCGCCAGGTTGACCCTCGCCCTTCACTGAAGCTTCAGTGCCCTTACTTAGGTGGCTAGGCCATGCCTAAACCGTTTATTTTTAAATTCTTTTTTTGGTGGGGGAGGAGAGGGTGACGTAACCGAAACGTGCCTGCCACAAGGACGAGGTGCCAGGGCGGTATCCCCTCACCGCTGCTCTACCCCTTAGGCAGCCGAAGAGGCAGCAGCACCGGACCGCGGACAGGCGCCAGCGCGGACACCCAAGCGAGGACCCGCGTGCGTCACGAAGACCGCCAACTCCCGTCGCGCACGCGCCCTGCGCCCAGCATGAGGGTTGCGGCCCTGATCAGGTAACGCGCGGCCTGGCCGCCCTGCTGCTCCCCGGCCAGCTTTTGTCCCCTTGCTGTCGCCGCTGGGTGGAAGAAGACGGCGTGTCTGGCGGAGTCGCGGGTCGGGTCGCTGCTCGGGACCACAGGAAGGGGCGGAGCCTGCGGCCACTTCCCATTCCTCTGTGGCTCTTGCCGCCGGTGGCTGTCGGGGTCCCCGGGGTCCACCGCCCCGGGCACTGGTTAACGGCGCGGGTGCGGCCAGGCGTTGCAGTTTAACGCCAAGTTGGAGGGCCTTGCCTAACTTCGCTCCCTAGGACTCCAGCCTCTGGTGTCCTCCCCGCGGCACTTCCGGGTCGTGGGCGTCCCTACCCCGCGAGGCCGCCGCACCCGCGTCGTCACCACGTGTCCGGCTCGGGGCGCAAGGTGTAGACGGCCACACGGGCCTGGGGCGCCCTGGCCTGAGTGACCCAGGGCATCCAGACCGTGCTCCAAAGGGAGCCTGTAGCTCATAAGTGAGTTCTCTGGCCCAGAACACGCTAGCTTAAATGTTTCCATGTATACACGGAGACAAAAGGGAACCTGGAGTAGTATCACAGAGGGACTTTACACGCCTGAGATGGGCTGCTCCCCGAGATTCGGGCCAGAATAGGGTCTGACAGATTGCCGTAATGTGTCGACTCTTGTAAGCGTTTTAATTCGGCGTCCAGGGTAGTTGGTGCTGGTGGACGATATTGACTTGTTAGGACCTTCTGATCCCCCCCTCCACTCCCATGCCAGCGCTGGAGACAAGACTACAATACCACAATAAGTGCTGTTCTAATCGGTGATCAAACCTTAACGACTGCGGTTTTCGTTTTCTTTAGAGAGGCAAGAATTAAAAGTAGCTTGGGAAATAATTCATTTCCACATTCAGTTTGTCAAGTCTCAGTGACACAAACCAACTAGAGGTTTAGGCATATCGGTTGGGAGGAGGGAAAATCAGCATAGCCCTTCACACTAAATTACTAATGTAATAATTTACTGAGAAAAGCAATATTAGAAAATTTAAACTTAACTATCTGCAGTAAGAATGAACTCACAAGCGTGTATATATGTATATGCTTATGATACATGTGCCAATGTATTATATATAAGCAATTAAACCTTAACAGTGAATCTGCAGTGTGTGTGTGTGTGTGTGTGTGTGTGTGTGTAAGAGAGAGACAATGAGAAGTGAGAAAATGAGAAATTGTGTGTTTTAGGGAGTAACTGAAACTGAAATTCTTACGTATCTTTAGGCCGTAGAACATTGTTTTCCTAATACATAAATGAGTCCTTGAATTTTATTGTTGAATGACACCTTGCAGATTATCTTGACACCTCATTCTAGTAAGCATGTAAACCAAAGCACACTGAATAACTTAGTATCCCAGAAGTGGAAACCGAGTCTGGCCTGTAGACTTTGTCATCTAACATATGTAGTCATGCCTGGTATCCAAGGGAGACTGGTTCCAGGACCCCTATGGGTACAAAACCTGCAGATGCCAAGTCCTTTATGTAAAACAGGGCCTGCAACCCATGTACACCCCTCCACCTTAAGTCACCTCTAGATTGCTTATATCAGATGCAATGTAAATGCTCTACAAAAAGCTGTCGTGCTCAGTGAATAATGACAGAAAAATAAGTTACATAGCTGGGCATGGTTGCTCGCATCAATTATTCCAGCTACTCAGGATGAAGACAGAGATGGGGAGAATCGTGGTTCACCACTGGCATGGACAAAAGTTAGCATGACCCCATCTCAGGAAACAAGCTAGGCACTGTGGCTCAAGTCTATAATCTTGTGGCTGGAAGGATAGGTAGAAGGATCCTGGTCAGAAGCTAGTATACAGCAAAAAGTATGAGACCCTATCTGAAAAATAACTTAGAACAAAAAGGACTGGAGGCCTGGCTAAAGTGGTAAAGCGCTTGTCTGGCAAGCACACCCTGAGTTCAAACCCCAGTACTGCCAGAAAAAAAAAAGTGTCTCTATGTGTTCAGTGTAGATTTAATTTTTCCTCAGTTTTTTGACTTGTAAGTGGCTGAGTCCTCAGATGTGGGACTCAGATGTGGAAGGCTGATAGGAGGGTTGACTGTACTTGGAGTTCTAAGAGGAGATTAAGATAGTCTGTTTAACAAGGTTGTTTGCCCTGGTGTATTCAGTTAACATTTTGCTGGACACGATTTGATAGGTAATATTTTGAAACCATGTCATATACCTAAGTTCTGGTGTGAATGCAATCAATAGTATGTGATAGAATTAGCTAGTTTCCTTTTGTTTTGCAGAAATAGAACAGTGTGGTTCTATGGAGAGAGTTGTGGAAGGTTGGCTTGGGGTCATCTGAATCTGAAGAGAGAGCAGGGGCTGTTTTATACTTCCCTGTGTCCCTGCCCTTCCCCTCAGCCTCAGCACTTCTGAAGAGGTGTATGCAGTGACGGTTGAAGTGCTAGCACTCTTGATGTCTAACTTTAGCAGTGTAATTTAGCATTTTGCTGTCATCTCTACAGAACTTGAAACCAAGTAAAGCATGTCAAAGTTTGTCATGAGATTGGGACTCAAAATTTTAATTTGATCCTTAAATAGGATCAAATATCTAACTATTGATAGCCAATAGTTAGATTCTTCATAGTGGAACAGATTTTTTTTTTTTTGCTTAGGAATTTCATCTAAGGTGTGTTAGGATGTAAATTTGAATAATTTTTTATTTGCAAAGGACTTCATTAAGTAAAACTACTATCACAAATATACCGTTTAGAGTACTCCTTGCTATAATGACCTATAATTTCATAAAATCTTACAAGTAGCAACCTTAAGACTTTCAGATTCATTTTAGTTTATATATGATTTAGAAATTAGTGTGTGTTACTGCATTCTAATTGTGAAACAGTCACTCATAGACCCTGAAAAGCTGAGATCTAGTGATTTTATGTTGCACAATTGTCAGTAACCTGAGATTCACATCTCTCTCTCTCTCTCTCTGTCTCTTTCATTTCTTAGTGGTGGGAAGGACAGCTGTTACAATATGATGCAGTGCATTGCTGCTGGGCATCAGATTGTTGCTTTGGCAAATCTAAGACCAGATGAAACCCGAGGTAAGCGTGTGATTTTATTGGGAAGTTCTCTAAGTGACTAAAACTCAGCTTCATAATTACATCTTACTGTAAGCAGTAGACAAATTTGAAAACAAGACCAAATATGTAGTTAGCGATATTAGATGCTCAATTCTGCACAGAACTTAGCATTAAGTGCTTTCACTTACATTCCGTTTAATACAAATATCAACTCTAAAAAAGAGGTATCATTAACTTTACTTTTAACAGTCACGGATACTGATGTGCAGAGTTTTATGAGTTTGTCCGAAATCAAAAGGCACAGACATTCAGAGTAGAACATTGAATTCTTTCGCTTCAGAGTGCACTGCTGCTCTTCTGCACCTCATGTCCAAGTGTTGCAGGCAGTGTTCACATAGATAAGGAGTTTGGGAAGCAAGACATACATTCTCAATATATAATCTGTGGCTGTTACTTTTAAAAAGATGCAGTTCACTTATCTTAGATGTAGGTCAGGCATGTGAGACGTGAGAGCAGCAGATATAATACGTTTCTACTGTGGTTTTTTTTTGGCCTTACCAGGGTTTGAACTCAGGGCCTCATGCTTCCTAAACTAACACTTTACCCTTGACCCATGCTGTCAGTCCACATATCTACTTTAAATTTTCTGTAGCACCAAGTACATCCACATATAATCCACAGATCTCATTTCACCTCCTTTTTTCAGTTTTCTCCCCAATTAGAACTTTTAAAAAATGAGTATCATTGACAACTTGCTTTTTGTACATGCTTGTTAAACTTACACAACATAGATATTTACTGCTGATGTGAGAGGAAAGACCAGCACTGCCATACCCTTATGTACTGCTACTTTTTTTACATAGCTCTTCTAGTAAGATTGTTTTATCATCCCCTTCCTTTCTTTCCACACTGGATGCTTTTGTTCTACTGTTACTTTAAGATGAACTAAAGAGTTATGTGGATACAAGATTCATAGCATGGCATGAGGAAGCTGTGTTGTAAATGTAATTGAATCAGAATAGAATACTAAGTATCTCCTTCCCTCCTCTCTCCCTTACAAACATTTGTTACTTATTAAGTAAGTACATATTTAAGAAAAGTTTTTATAAGTCTAGATGACTTTGTGAGTAACCTTGAATGATTTAAAAATATTTATGTAATAAAATTTTTAATTAAATAAAATAATCAAAATTTACTGGATCCATTACTCTTCTCTGTAAATGTACATAATTTAAAAATTTTATGAATAATCTTATTTGTAATTAGTAGTGGATATGATTAGATCTGATATGAACTAAATGCAGCTGTGGATAAATGTATAATTCTTAGATATTATTTACCTAGATAGATCCAGAGAGAGGATTCAAGTTCAGTGTTGAATACTCTTCCATTGGTAAAACCTCTGTGGGCTTTCAGTTCCATTTGTTTTTCTCTGGTTTACACTTATCTCCACTTTATTTGGCACAGTAGGATCTGATGAATTGGACAGCTATATGTATCAGACAGTGGGTCACCATGCCATTGACTTGTATGCAGAAGCGATGGCTCTTCCCCTGTACCGCAGAACCATAAGAGGAAGGAGCTTGGACATTGGACAAGTGTACACGGAATGTGAAGGTGATGAGGTTGAAGATCTCTTCCAGCTTCTGAAACTTATCAAGGTATGCAGAGTGACCAGTTACATTTTTTTGAGCTCAGTAAGTTCCTTTCATTTCATAAATTGTTTAGTAATTAACAATTTAAACTGTTAATAGTCCAACTGTTTCTCTTTTTTTGTTTTTTGGTTTTTTGATGGTACTTGGGTTTGCAATTGCTAGGCAGGTGCTCTGCCATTTGAGCCACTCTGCCAGCCCACCGTTGTTTGAAAGGATATTTTTATCTTTGTGGGGGGTGGGGAGGAAAACCTGTTAGTATGTCTTTATATTAAAGGACATTAAAAAAAAGAGTCTTGGGGTCTGGCCTATAACCTCTAACCCTAGCTACTCAGGAGACAGGGATTGAAAGATTGTGTTTCACTGCCAGCCTGGGCAAAGACCGTGAGACCCTATCTTAAAAAATTAAAATCGAAAGGCTTTTAATTGAGCCACTGGGGTGTGGCTCAAGTGGTAGAGCTCCTGCCTGGCAAACATGAGGCCCTGAGTTCAACCCTGGTACTGCCAAAAAGTCACAATAAGACTTTTGGTGAGTTTGTCACCCAGGCTGGTGAAATGATATTTAACCAAGTTTTTTTTTTTTTTTTTCCTTGAGATATAAGAACTAATGGCTATTCAATAATTTTTTAACAACTAATTTTTGAGTGCCTACGTGTGTTTGATACATAGTGCTAAGCACTGAGGGTAGGGCAATGAACAAATGAGATGAAGTTCTATTGTAATGGATCCCACTTTCTAGTACAATAGGATAGACAGTAAACAAATAACATGGTTGATGTTGAGAGGTACTGTGAGAAAGAATGAAGCAGAGCCATGGTGATAGCAACTGATGTAAGGGATGGCCGAGGAGAAGTGAGATCCAGAGCCCTGCTTTCATGAGGTGGAAGAAGTGTGAATGAAACACTTAAGTTGTTGTACACGGGAGTTTGGCACTCATTGTTAATTTCAGTAAACTAAACCTAGGAGAGAAGTGTGGGCTACTACTATAGGTAATAGGTAGTAGGCACTGTACTCGTTAAATGTTGGTTGATGGAGATGACTTTATATTGAGCAGTTATCCTTTCATTCACACTGATAACCAGCTGTTTGAAGACAGTTCAGTATTCTTTTTAAATATGAATTTTTTTCCAGTCAGCTATCATTAATTCACTTAAAAACGTATTGATGAGATGATAATGTTAGCCAGTATTTCCTGGATATCTTAACTTATTTTCACAAGGGAGAGAGTAGAAAAGAGTTCTGGTCCTTGCTCTACTGAAGGATATTGCATTGCATTTTTCACTCCTCAGGGAATTCTGCCTTCTTAGAAGTTTTGTCATGAACCAGTATCGTGAACATTTACTAGCCTCAAATCATGACTTCATTGTGTACTTTAAATTCAATACTCATCAAATCTTAGTATCAGTTAAGGATTTTGATTTGAAAAATATGAGGCACCTAAATTCTTTTCAAGTTTCCTTGGTGGAAATAGTTTTTGTTTTGCATTTCAGAACATTTTTATTTAAAAAAAAACTGGCAGGAAAGATAGTAAGTAGTTCTATACTATTCATTTGTAGATAGCATAAGAAGTAGATACTTTTCAAAGGAAATCATAGGGAATATATATACTAGTTAGAACTATTCTGATTATCAAAGAAGGGGAAGGAATACGAGTGCTTTTGGTGGTTGTTTCAGAACGGTACAGTTAGGATCATGAAATACTGAGTGTCAATTACACTTTCAAAATCTGTTTTTTAGAGTACATAGAAACTACACATTAAAAATTTTAACATAAACCAATATTACAAATTGGAAATAATTGGGTTGCTTAAAAAAAATCACAAACTTGGTAACTTTGGAGAAGTTCTGTGATAATAACAGCCTTCCAAGAAAGGTAAAGATAATAAATTACTGATGAATTAAAAATGGACAGATTAGTAGCAATTAAGAAAAAATTTCCCTTTTGATCCAGGCTGTCTTTGGAAAAATGGATGCTCTGCCATTATCTTTATAGTAACCATCAGTTATGACATAAATTTATGCCAGTGTTAAATCTTAACAACTTCTCTTTTGGAATTTTGTACATGATAATTACAACTCTAGTTGAAAGAGACATTATCGAGTTGTCTATGACTAAATAGTTCCCTCTTTTCCTGTGTAGAAATACAAATTTTACCATAGGATATTTTAAGGACATAAACAGTAGAAATATATTGCTTTTGTAGGATTACAATGGAGGTTATACATATGCTAATGAATAATCAAGTAATTATGGAAAAAACACTAATCTAGAAAAGGTATGCTTTCAAGTTAGTCTTCACTTGTTTTAAGAAAAAGAACTACATTTTTAATCCTTGGAATATTAATAACTGTTGAAAACATTTGGGTTTAGTTTCATTTTAAACATTTATTTAATAACAGTTTGCAGTTTTTTGACTTTCACATGTAGGTTAGTCTTTTGTTTTATAGCTCTTTCCCCTCCAAATATTAGAGCTAAGTTTTGACTAGATGATGTTTGCAAAGAATTCCAATTTTTCAGTTGCTGAAAATAAGTAGGAAAGATTGGAAGGATTTACAGTTAGAAGTTTCCTAAGTATTTTGTAGAAGTGATACAAGCTAATAAGAATGTAATGATCCTTTATGTCTCAGATTCCCAGATGACTGTGAGTTTGATTATGTATATCTCTTAAACTGTTTATAAAATATGTTTTCTTATTCTTTTTTAGTAGCACACATTAATAATACAAGGGAGTTTCATTGGGATAATTCCATAGATACGCATAGTATAGTTTGAACAAGTTCACTCTATTATATTCCTTTAGCTCCTGCCCTTCTTCCTTCCTTTTACAAACAGTATTTGGTAGATTTGTTATGCTTTCTTCGTGTGTGTGTGTGTGTGTGTGTGTGTGTGTGTGTGTGTGTCCTTCAGTCCTCTGTGCCCCCTAGTACTCTCTCCTTACTGTCTCCTCCTCCAACTGATCCCCTCCCAAGCAGCCTTTTTATACTCATGTGCCATTATTGTTACTACTATTTTAGGTCTAGATTCTGCATATTAGTGAAAACAGTGATATTTGGCTTTTTGAGCTTATTTTACTCAACCTGATGATCTCTAATTCCATACATTTTCCTGCAAATGACATAATTCATTCTTTGTGGCTGAATAATACTCCATTGTATACATAAACCACATTTTCTTTATCCATTCAGTTCACGGGTACCTGGGCTGATTCAATCACTTGACTGTTACATAGTGCTGCTATAAACATGGGTGTGCAGTGTCTCTCTTATGTGTTGATTTATACTCTTTTGGCTATATGCCCAAGAGTGGTACAGCAGAATCAATAAGCCAGGTCTATTTTTAGGTTTCTGATGAATCTCCATACTGATTTCCTTAGTGGTTGTACTAGTTCACATTCCCACCAGCAGTGTGTGAGGATTTCTTTCTCACTACAGCATTTGTTGTTTTTTTCCTTAATCATGACCATTCTGACTAGAGTAAGGTAGAATCTCTGTGATTTTGATTTGCATTTCCTTTATGGTTAAGGATGTTGAACATTTCTTCATGTATTTATTAGCCCTTTAAACTTCTTCTGAGAACTGTCTGTTCAATTCATTTGCCCATTTATTAATTGTATTATTTATTCTTTGGTATTTAATTATTGTTGGTTCTTTGTGTATTCTGGATAGTAATTCTTTATCTATGAGTAGCTGGCAAAGATTTTCTCCATTCTGTGTGTTGTCTCTGGATTTTGGTAGTTTTTTTTGATGTGCGTAAGCTTTGAATTCTTGCTCTTATGTCCTGGGCAATTGGAGTGCTAGTTAGAAAGTAATTACCTATGCATATATCTTCAAGTGTTTTCCTGTAGTAATTTCAAAGCTTCCAGTCCTACATTAAATCTTTGATCCATTTTGAATTGACTTTTCTACAGAATGAGAGATAGGGCTCTAGTGTTAGTCTTCCACATGTAGATAATCAGTTTTCCCAGTCCATTAGTTGAAGAGGCTGTCTTTTCTCCAATGTTTGTTTTTGGCTCCTTTGTCAAAATCCAGATGCCTGTAGCTGTATGGGTTTATTTCTGGGTCTTCAGTTCTTTTCCATTGGTCTCCATGTCTGTTTTTGTGTCAATGCCATGCTGTTTTTGTTACTATGGCCTTATAGTGTAATTGAAGTCTGGTATTGTGAGACCTCTAATACAGGTCTTTTTGATCAAGATAATTTTTTCTATTTAAAGTCTTTTATGTTTCCATATGAATTTTAGGATTAATTTTTCTATTTCTGTGAAGAATGATATTGGAACATTGATGGGAATTGTATTGAATCTATAGATTACATTCAGTAGTAGCCATTTTCACAGCATTAATTTTGTCAATCCATGACATGGGAGGTCTTTCCATCTTCTGGTGTCTTCATCAATTCCTTTCTTCAAGATTTTGTAGTTTTGATTGTAGAGATCTTTTACATCCTTAATTAAGTTTATTTCTAGGGTTTTTTCTTAATTTTTTTTTTTTTGGAGGCTACTGTGAATGGGATTTCCTGATTTCTTTCTCAGTCTGTTCATTGTGGGTATATGGAAAAGCTACTGATTTTCATATGTTAATTTTATATCCTGCTGTATTGCTGAAAGTGCTCATCAGATCTAGGAGTTTTGGGGGTAAATTCTTTATGGTCTTTTAAGTATAGGATCATATCATCTGTAGTTAGGAAAAATTTAACTTCTTCCCTCCTTATTTGTATCTCTTTTATTTGTTTCTCTTGCCTTATTGCTCTGGGCAGGAATTCCAGTGTTATATTGAATATAGACTAGAATGTAGACTAGAGGACATGATTCTAGGTTTTTTCCGTTTAGTGTGAGGCTGGCTAAAGGTCTGTCATTTATACCCTTTATTATGTTCAAGTTCATTCCTTCTATTCCTAGTTTCTTTGGAGCTTTTATCACTAAAGGGTGTTGAATTTTGTCAAAGGCTTTTTTTGCATCTACTGAGATGGTTATGTGGCTTTTGTCTTTGATTCTGTTTGATTGACACGTATTAAACCATCTTTTTATCCCTAGAATGAAACCAACTTGATCATGATGTATAATCTTTTTAATAGGTTGTTGGATTTTATTTGCACATATTTTATTGAGAATTTTTGGATCTATATTCATTAGGGAAATTGGCCTACAACTTTTTTTGTTGCATCTTTACCTGGTTTTGGTATTAGAGTAATACTGATTTTTAGAATTGAGTTTGGTAGCACCACTTCTGTTTATATTATTTTGAATAGTTTGAGGAACTTTGGTGTTAGTTGTTTCTACCTGAAAGGCCTGATAGAATTGAGC
Source organism: Castor canadensis (assembly GCF_047511655.1). NCBI lineage: Eukaryota > Metazoa > Chordata > Mammalia > Rodentia > Castoridae > Castor > Castor canadensis. Next base: position 127,560,955 of record NC_133387.1, on the reverse strand, counting down.
AATGAATCCGTTCAGTTCAGGGCTTTTCTTTTTTGGTAGATTCTTCCTTACTATTTCAATCTCATTTTTGTTATAGCTCTGTTTAAGTTGTTTATGTCCTCTTAGTTCAGTTTTGATAGGTTATACTTGTCTAGAGATTTATCCTTTTCTTCTAGACTTTCCAGTTTGTTGGAGTGTAAGTTTTTAGGACATTCCCTGATGATCTTCTGAATTTCACTGGTATCTGTTCTGATATCCCCTTTCTCATCTCTAACTTAGTTAGTCTCCCTTTCTCTCTTCCCTCCCACCCTCCTCTCTCTGTTAGTTTGGCTTAAGGTTTGTCAATCTTGTTTTTCTTTTCAAAGAACCAACTCTTTGTTTCATTGATTCATTGTATTGTCCTTATAGTCTCCATATCATTAATTCCTGCCCTATTTTTTATTATTCTTTCTATGTACTGGTTTTGGAATTGGCTTGTTCTGTTTTTCTAAGACTTTGAAGTGCATTACTAGGTGATTGCAAGCCCAGCAGGATTTGTTTAATGAAACTGGGTTTGCAGTATTTGGTGTATAGGTTACCAGTCATTATCTCCTCTTGATGTATTTTTCCTTTATCAAAATACCTGTTTTTCTGTGATTAATCTTTACTCTTAGAATTTCTTTAATACTGAAATGTAATTTCTATTCTCCTCAAATTTGGCATAATCTATATTTTCTGAAAATACAGTAATTTTCAAATCTTGTGAGTTTTCTTTTTAAGTCACATAAACTATGTAATAATTTCTAAAAGACATAAAAGCAACATATTTCTTTAGAAAATATATTTCAAGGTCAACATATTTTCTCACTATACTGATTTGGAACACTTTCTGGATCTGATGTCTTCTTCTTTCTCATTTTTTTTTCCATTTCAGTGGAATCTATCTTTAAGAAACTGTCTTAGATCGCTTTCAAATCCTTACATTTTACAAGTGTTCCCATTCTGCCCTCACATTTTGTTGACACACTGGTTTAATTTAGAATTTTAGGATGAAAGTCACTTTTCCTGAAATCACTGGAAGCATTGCTCATGGTCCTCTACATTTTTTCCTGATATTCATGTGATTTTTGTTCTTCTAGGTGATTTCTTTTTCCTTTCTGTTAGCTTTCATGATTTGAGTTTTATGCTTGATGTACTAAAATGTTAAAGTAATGCCGTTTTTAACTTTTCTTTTGCATCCCTACTGAGTACGACATATCCCTGTCTTCTTTCTCTCTTTGATGAAATCCAGGTGAAAATCAGTCATAGGTTGGCAGATTTTGGCTGTAGTGATTGTATCAGGGATTATTTTATGTTGGTCCTAATAGAATGAAGTCTAAAGTGATGAGTGATTGGCAGAAGATAAGTTGCTTCTCCTGAATATAGAAAAATGTGTGGCTATGAGTGTTGTAGCCTTTTGGTTTTTTTTGTTTGAGGGAAGAATACCGGATGTCAAATTTGACACACAAAAATTGGCAGAGCCAGTAGAATTGCCATTAAGTATGGCTCTGGAAAATCCTCTTCATTATTTGATAATTTGCCCTTTTTTATTTTCACCATTCCCTTTTTTCTTATACTCTGATTGGTCAGAAATTAGACCTTCTTGGTCGAATCTTCATGTGTCTTTTCTTTTGTCAGGTATTTTTCATATGTGAGAATGTGTCAATGAATGTGTCTTCCTGGCACACATTCTATGAGAGTTTCATTTTGAGTCTTGGTACTCTCTTAGTTAAATAAAATCCTTTAGCGTGTGTGTCTCCTTCCTTTTCTTGTTTTTAAGGTTATACCTTTGATTTCATTTCAATAGACATTCATGATCCAGAAACTTATTCTAACTCCATTCTAATGTAATATATTTAATTTGCTTCCCTGAATTGAATATTCAGTTTCACTCTTCTCATCATTGGTGTTTTTCTTTTCCCATATTGTTTTTCTTATTAGGCATCTTACTGTGGTAGTCTCCTTAAATTGTTTAATGTGCATATGTATTGTGATTTGAATGCAACAGTAAATGAACAGTTCCCACTTTCTTTTTAAAATTCAATCTATCCTATTGAAGGAAAATTTTATAAATAAATGATTATTTTTGTAAAAATCTAGATTGTAATTTAATAATTTTAGAGAATATCAGTTGTTACTTTATGTTTTTTGTATTGGTTAGAATTTTTTGGTTATAAGAAACAAAATCATGTTTAAGCAGTTTTAGATAAAAAGAGAATTTATTGATAATAATCTAAAGGTAAGCTTGGCATCAAATATGATAGATATAGGACCAAATTAGATAACCAAAATATGGCTGTTTTGTTTTGATTTGTTTTCTGTTTCTCTTTTTACTCTTTCCTTTCTGTTGATTCTGTTCTCAAGCATGACCCTTGCAATTGGAAGATGGCTCCCAGTTACATTCTTCCTGGTTCAAATCTAGCAGGAAAAACTAAATAACTCAAAGAAAAATCCAGTTATGTTTTGCTGTCCTTGATTGGCCTGATATTCATGACACAGTCGTTACTCTGACAATGATTCCCTTTGGATGGGCAGGCCTGATAGAGAAGTGATTTTGGGATTGTGTTTTCTAAGAAGTAAGGGAATGATAGATCTTGAAAAAAAAAAAAACTGGGCTGTTGCTGGCCAAAGAGTGAGCTCTGGCAAGGTAGAGCAACATGTTTCTTAAAAATTAGTAGATTCTAGCTGATTACAAACTGGGGAACCATCCTAGATGACTGTTCTTTCATTATCTCCCTGCATTTCTTCCTCCCTTTGTCCCTTCTTTCCTCTCTCCTTTTTTTCACTGTCCTCCTTTATATCCCTCCTTCTTATGTTTTAAAAAAAATTCCCACCATTGTATCATAGCAGTGAGCCTGTAGTATGCCACCTTTAGTTTCAATATCTTATAGGTATGGTAAACTCAGCAAGTTCAAAATGTATTTATTATCTTCCTGTGCAAACTTGCTTCATCTCTTGCATTTCCTTCTTAGTTAAAAGCATCTTCCCTTAAACTTGGGCTTTACATACTAGACTAATATTTTTTCTCAGTGCCTTTTCCACTTTCAGCACTACTACTAGATCTCTTGAACCTGTCACTAATGCTTCAGTGACTTCTAAAATCCTACCCTTAGACCTCATTTTTGCCACTGCTGCTTTTTCACCTGTACTATGCAAGAGTCTCCTGCCTTCAGTATTGTCATGTGCTCTATCCATTTCTTCTGCCATATTATAGTCAGCTAAAATGTACACATGGGTGAATGACCCACTAACTCGTTAACCCTGTAGAGGGCTCATGAAGAGGTCCTGGTAGTCCTACTAGTCTGATCCTCCCATTCTCATACAAGCCTCTTGGATCATATTATAGTAAACTAATTAGGTTTCTGAAAGATTGTTTTCTCATGTCTGAGTCTTTCTTTACCTGTGTTTCTTTGGATACTTATCTTTTTGTTTTATAAATAACCTCTTCTCACCTCATACCTCTTTGTGATATTTGCTCTAATTTCCCATATTCCTATCTCTTTAATGGCAGCTTGTCTATACCTTTACCCTGGTTCTCAGTGTATTATGGGATTGTTTATGTGGCTTTTTCTCCTGCTAGGTTGTGAGACCTACAAAGACATGCCCAATGTGCTTCATTTTTGTGCCTAGCAGAGTCCCTGGAATATGGAGGCTCTTAAAATAGTGGATTGTTGAACAAAGTAGTTCAGCCCAGAGTTTTCCAATTATTTTTCACCTGATGATTTACCTAATGCAGGGAAACTACAGCATTATTTCAGTATATGATAAGTTGATTTTATATTTGTTTTTCCATCTAGAAGCCTATGTGGAATGGGCAGTGTAGTGGAAGTTTGGGCAGTGTAGCCACTGTCTGTACTAAGAATAATTCCCAGATGTAGACTTTTGCAAAATTGCTGAGCAGACCCTTTTTGAAAATACTTTTAGTATCTTCACTTCAGAAAATCTGCTTATGTTAAAAAATTACTTTGTGACTCTATTTTTCACTTCAGATCTTGAGGCAAATCCAGAGGGTTTGAAGTGGGAGAAGCATGTACAATGGCCTTAAGATTTGCAGGGAGGGTCCAGACAGTGCTAATTAAATAGGCAGATTGCTCCTGGCTCTTCAGCAATGCGCAGCTTGCCTGTAGCCCTGTCAGTTCCCAAGATTTTGGACATTAAACCTGGTCTCTTGGCACAATAAATGCTTTTCCAGTATTTGTTCTAGACTCTAAATAAGAAGTGTTGGCACTGCAGTGGACCAGTGTCATTGTCACTCCCAGGTGTGGCTTCACTAAGGCTTGCCATGTTTGTCCCTCTCAAATGATAAAGTCAGACATGCATGAGAAGCACGCGATGGAAGATCTGTTCCGAAATAATAGGTTGAGCCATATTTATCAATTATACTTCCTAAACTTATCACAGGTCCAGGGTCTTCATCTACAGATTCCCCAAAAGCCTGGAAAACATGACTCCTTCGTTTTGGCAAACTCATTATGTCTAATCAACCTTGAACTTTATCCACTTGGTGTTACTGGTTGTATGTATGTATGTATGTGTGTGTGTGTATATATATATATGTGTGTACATATATATGTATATTTTTATATATAGTCAATGTACATATGTAGTCTTTGTTTTTTCCCTAATTCAATGCTTCTTACCAATTGACCTTTTTCATGTTTGTTTCTTTATGATTTAGAACCTCTTTGTCTGTGTCCTATTGACTTTTTTCCCTTTTTTCCTGAATATGCTATCACTTACTTTAAAAGAAATTTTTTTGAGATGCCTGTATCTGGAGTTGTGTCATCTAAGATGCTAAATGTGTTTCTGTTCTAAAGTCTTTTGTGTTGTTTGTAAATGTAGTTTATACTATCCTTGTTGAGTTTTCAATTAAATGACCAAGAACATATTACTAAGATTGGTAAGTATAAGTTGCTTTATACTTTTACTATCATTCTTATGTACTCTAGGTGACAGGTCTTTATTGGTGACCATATGATAACACTGTAGCTCTTGAAATGATCTTTTTATGTTGACTTCATGCTTTAAATTGGAAGCGACTTCATTCACCATATCCGCAGTGCCAAAATAATAAAACAGTCATAAAAAGAAGCAATACTAAACATACATATTCAGGACTTTTTTTTTTGTCTGTATTGGGGTTTGAACTCAGGGCCTCGTGCTTTCTAGGAGGTACAATACAACTCAAGCCGTTAGTTTGAAACCCATGGTTTCTTTCTGTTTTTTTTTTTTTTTTTCTTTTTATAAGAGATGATTTAGTGAGTTGTGGAGAATAAGTCTGTAAAGGTTGATTGAAACCAAAACAAAGAGTATCTTAAAGTTTAGGTCAAGGGTTGTTTAGATATGGAAAGACTATAAGGTGGTATTACCAAATTAAATGGAAGAGAATAGAATAAAACAAAAACTGTCACAGCACATTGGACGTAGTAAGATTGATTATTGTTTTGCATAACATTCAGTGTGCTGCTTTAAAATTTTTTATTAACGTGTATTACTTGTGCCTGTTAGTGGGATTTGGTATCATAGCTCAACACTTACATACAACATGCAGTGATCAAATCCAGCCTCCTTTTATCCCTCACCTTCCTTTGCCCACGGCCCAACTTTTATAATCACTGCTTTACATTTAGATCAGTTATTAAGACAGAAACTACATATGACAGAGAATGGGTGGTTCTCATCTTTCTGTGTCTGGGTTATTTCACAACATTATATTCTCTGGTTCCATCCATTTTGCTGCAAATGCCAGGATTTCATTTTCCCTTACGGGTGAATAATATTCCACCATGTATTTGTACCACATTTTCTTTATTCACTTATCCACAGATGGGCAACTGGGCTGATTCTGTATCATAGATATTGTGAATGGTTCTGCAATAAACACATGTTTGCAGGTGTCTCTGTAAGCTGGCTTCATTTCCCTTGGATATGTACACAGAAGTGGGATATCTAGATTATATGGTAATTCTACTTTTGGTTTTTTGAGGTACCTCCATATGTTTTCCATAATAGCTATGTCAGTTTCCATTCCCACCAATAATGTGTGAGTCCTTTTCTCCTCATCCTCACTTTGTATTTTTTTTATAATAACAGCTGTTCTAACTGGGATGGGATGATACCTCATCATAGTTTTGATTTGTATTTCTCTGATGGCTAATGATTTTTGAACATTTTTTTTTCTCATGTACTTTTTGGCCATTTATATTTCTTCTCTTAAGAAGTGTTTATTCAGATCACTTAGTTTTGAATTGCATTATTTGTGTTTTTTGTTCAGGGGCTGACTTGGAATTTTCTGTGTATCCCAGACTGGCTTCTAATTTGTGATCCTCCTGTCTCAGCTCCCCTTCTGTTGGAATTACAGGCATGCACCACTAAACCTGGTTTTTAATCATTAAGTTTTATTAATTCCTTATGGTGTCTGGGTATTAATCCCTGTCCCTTTCATTCACTCAGTTGTCTGTTCACTCAGTTGATTATAATAATCTCATTTGTCTATTTTTTGCTTTTGGGTCATACCAAAAAATCATTGCCTACCCCATGCCTTGGAGTGTCTCCCCTGTGTTTTCTGCCAGTAGTTTCACGTCTTATATTTAGGGTTTTAATTTGGTTTTTGTACAGTGTAAGAGTTGGTTTTTGTACAGTGTAAGAAATTGGGGGCAAGTTTCAATCTTGTGCATATGGATATCCTGTTTTCCCCACATCATTTATTGAAGATAAATGTATTTCTTTGTTGACTTTGTCAAGAATCACTCCACTGTAGATGTGTGGGTTTATTTCTGGGATCTCTATTCTGGTTACTGGTCTGTGTGTCTGTTTTTAATGCTACTACCATACTGTTTTGGTTAACGATTATGTAGTATGTCTTGAAATCAGGTATTATGATACTCCAGCTTTGTTCTTTTTGCTTTAGATTGCCTTTAGTTATTCAGGGTCTTTTGTGAAATTTAGGGTTTTTTTTCCTAGTCCTGTGAATAATGTCATTGATATTTTGATGAGGTGCGCATTGAATCTGTAGATCTCTTTGAGACATATAGACATTTAAAAATATTAATTCTTATAATCTATAAACATAGAGTTCTTTCTCTCTCTCTCTCTCTCTCTCTCTCTCTCTCTGTGTATGTTCAGTTTCTTTCATCAATGTTTTGTAATTTTCTTTGTAGAGGTTTTTTATTTCCTTGGTTAAATTCCTGGAGATTTAGATCTATATCTATCTATCTATCTTGTGAGTGGGATTTAAGTATTTCTTTTTTCATCAGTATACTGTACTTATTGGCATATAAAAATGCTACTGACTTTCATATTGATTTTGTATTCTGCAGCTTTACTGAATTCATCAGTTCTGATAGGTGTTAGTGTAGTCTGTAGGTGTTTCTGTATATAACATCATTTCCTGTCTAAACAGGGAAAATTTACTTTCTCCATTTTTCTTGTATGCCTTTTGCTTTTCTTTCTCTTGCCTTATTGCTCTGGCTAAAAATTACAGTACTGTATTTAATATCTATGTGTGTTTGTGTTGTGTCCACACACATATGTTAAATGTATGCTAGGCTGTTACTATGTCTATCTTACTGTTAAGTTTTATACTCACACAAGATGGAACTCCACTATTTTAAAGGATTCTGAAAAGAATGACATCAAGTCATAGAGTTGCAACGCAACTTCAAGGTTAACAGGTTGAACTGCTAATAATGCAGGAAATGGATTAGAGATAACCAATTATATAGATATGTTCAAATTGAAAGCTAAGATATGAAGGTAGCTGGAAGGTTGTGAGGATGTGAAGTAGGGAAGAAGCAGTGGCAAAAGTGAAGTGGGAACATTGAAGAGGGATTGACAGGGCTTAATGATCAGATTTAAATAGTGACAAGGAGTCTATATCAGGTATCTTGCAAACAGAGGCAGTTCCATAGCTAATCTGTGCAGCTTGAACCTGGCAGTATTGATAATCAAAGTCAATTATGATAGTTACACATTATAAATATTGTAATCTTAAAATTTTATATCATCTCTGTGATCTGTTTAATCTGGAATAGGATGGTTTAGAAGATTCTTCATATCATTCTGCGTTGCTTTAATCTCAAGATTAACTAGTAATAAATTTTGGTCTTGATAGTTCTTTTAATTGAGTAGTTAACATTTTTTCCTAGAACTGTACCATGTACACCACATCTAAAATATTTTATCTTTATTTCTTAAAAGCACCTCATGTATATTCACAGAAGGAAGCAAAATGTATGGTGCTAATGTATTTTCATATAATAATAACCAGTGTAGATGAAATTCAAAGTACTGTAAATATACAAAATACTATTTACTTGAAATGAAGCAAAATAGAAGTCACTAGGTTCTGTAGCGTCCTGGATATCACATCAGATTGAACCTGGTTTTAAGCCTGTAAATTAATTAACTCCTTGTATTCTGCTTATGATCTCTCTTTAGTCTCTCACCCTTTATAATTTGTTCTGCAGACTCCTGTGTGATTCTGCTTTCTAAAGTGCAGATCCAAACCTGTTTTTCTTCAGCAAAAATCATCATTGCTGCCATGTGACCTCAGTTTATTTCTCAACTTTTCCCATGTTCCCCACAGGGAACATGCTTTCAACTTTTCCCATGTCCTCTACAGGGAACATGCTCCACCTAAGCTAGACTGTTGTCAGAACTTATTTTTCTGTGCATTATCCATTATGCATAGTGCTTTTTTAGTCAAAAATAACATCTCCTCTCCAACTTGTTCTTTGCATGGCAACTCCTTCCTTGATAGCTTCCTTGATTCACAGCCATTGGATGCAGTGTCTTCCCTGCCTGAATGTTCAGAAAACATTGTAATTCTTTTATAGTACCCAATCTGTCTTAATATATAAAACTACATAAATTTTTTTCTTGTGGGCTTTTATTAAAGATTGTAAGTCACGTGGCCAGGCATGCCTGTAATCCAGCTACTCAGGAGGCTGAGATAGGAGCATCACTACTTGAGGCCCATCTAGGCAAAAATGTTAGGGAGACCCTATCTCAAAAAAAAATGAGCTGGGTGCAGTGCTCATCCCTATAATCCCATCAACTGGGGGGGATGAGGATAGGGCTCCAGGCTAACCTGGGCGGAAAAGCTAGCGAGGCCTGTCTCAGAATAAAAGCAGGGTGCTGGCCTAAAATGGTAACTCATGCCAGAGCCCCATACCCACCTGGGAGGTGGGGTTGGGATGGTGGTTGTTCGAGGCCAGCCTGGGCAAAAAATCAGCAGGATCTCCCAACAAATAATGTGGGTGTGGTGTTGAACTCTCACTGTCCCAGCCACATAGAAGACATAGGTAGTGGGATTGGTCCAGGCTGGCCCAGGCAAACCATGTGGGCTCCTACCTGAAAAGTAACTAAAGCAAAAAGGGGCTGGGGGCATGGCTCAAGTACCTACCTAGTGAGTGTCAGGCCCTTAGTTCAAATCCCAGTACTACAAAAAAAGAAACCAACAAAACAGAAAACAAGGGGGGCATAGTATCCTATGCTTGTAGTCCAAGCTATACAGAAGGCAGAGGTAAGGGGCTTTCAGTCCAAGGCTGGCCCTAGGCAGAAGTGCAAGATTACATCTGAATGGTTGTACCACATTCTTTTTTGTTTCTTACGTGTTGAGCTCTGCTCACCTGGAATTCAGTCATTCCATCTGAGAAATGTGTGCATGTCTTTCCTTGACTCTTAATCACCTGTTCTGAGATCATGTATGAGAGGCTCTTCAGGTTTTAAAAGAAGGATGCTACATAAAATTGTTCTGTTTTTCTTTCTTATCCTGTCAACCTCATGTCAATCTCAGGTCTTTCTTCTCCTTCATTCCCTAGCTCCCAAAATAATCCAGCAAAGTCAGGTGAAGTTGTTTGTTTCCTTCCATACTTAGTTCCACTGGAATGCCAATGCTAAGTAACTGCTGTGAGTGGGCACTGAGATGGGTGGAACTCTTCATGACTTTATTAGTAAGTCGATGCAGAAAAGAAAATTAATGGTTATCATTCAGATTATGAAAGACACTTTAATGGGGACAGATTTGTATCATATATTGGATTGAATTTATCCTTACACATTTGTTGCTTATGATCTTTGGCTGTCTTTACTCTTTTTAGACTTTGTCAGTAGATAATTCACCTTTCAAGGAGACATGGGAAATTAGTATTTTTCTCTCTGGCTTCTTGTGTGAATAATCTGAAGCATGGACCATTTAGAAGGAGATAAAGAGGTGAACAAAAAAATGACAAAGATTCTTATGTAATCCTTTTTTCCCCATTAAAATCTATTTTGGTCTCTTCTTTAAGGAGTTAGCTCCATGATTATCTTTAAAATCTAAGCAGTATATTTTCTGTTAACTCATTTGTAAAGAAAGAGCCAAACAAGGACTTGCTTTTGCAAGTTTCTCAGAATATATGCAGAACTAATAGATTTAAAAATGCTTTGTGGATGTCCACAGGCAGCGGCATGGAGCTGTTATGTCCGCCCTCAAGACCAGCAGATTATGTCACAGTTACTATAGCCTCGTAAACTGGGCACATGGTGGTTTATGCGCCTGCTCAAGTGGTTGCTTAGTGAGCAGTTGTTAAACTTACTAAACAGAGTTAAGACTGTCCAAGCTTGGCAAAACTCACCTGACACCCATCTTCTTAGACATCTGTAAAACCCACTGACATACTGAAATGGCCTGCTGTTTAAGACCACTTCCCTTGTACACTGTTTCCTGGGAATTAATTTTGCAGGAAGGTGGAGAGGGGAGTGATGATCATTTGATAAATAAACCGTAGTCTTCCCTTTTGAGCTTTTCGTAATTTAGTTCTCTCTTAAGCCATTTTTGTAACTTCCTTAGCCCTCATCCAGTTCTTCTGAGTGTGAGGGTAATATAACCTGAACTTAATCATAGAAAACTATTAATCAGGTTAGTGGATCTCAATGTAGCATAACATATACTTTAAGAAAATATTTCTAAATCTGGAAGGAAGACTATTCTTGAACTCCAGCATGTTAATGCAAATTTTAGTACATGTAAATTTGGGGAGGGGAGAGATCTACATTTTATCTTAGCCTCAGAGTGGTCAGTCCTTTTCAAAAGTTTAAGAAGTACTGTTTTTAACCATCAATTTCAGAATACCTTGTAACCTGGGAGAATTTATGACTACACAAATCAGGAATCAATTGTCCTTTGAGTTTGTAGCACATGCTATGTGCCAAAAGATCAGAGGGGTCTTCTGGGGGTTCCAAAGAGTGAAGAGTTAAATAGTTGCAGAGAGCAGACAAGGATGCTGTGTATCTAAGAAAGACATTAAGATCTCAACGAGGTAAGAAGTGATGGAGACTATAGACAGAGCCAGTGGCTTGGGGACCTGGCTAATTCTAAATAGTTCCTTGAATGTTAACTTGGAGGATGAGAGATAGGGATGCAAAAGGCATTGACCAGACTTCCTCAGGTGTTACTTTTTGTTACTTCTGTGATTAGTTACTACATTATGCATGTTTATATGATTACTTCTATATGTAGTATATCCTCTTTGTTGCTCTGTAACCGACATACATGAAAAACATAGATGTGAAAAATATGCATACATACATACATGTGTATATGTATAGTGCTATCTGTGTTTTTCAATGCTTCAGTGCTCATTAGTGCCTTGACCGTAAGAGGTGCACAAAAGCTTTTGCTATACACTGGCTCTAGGGACGCTGTTGAGGATTTTCCACAATTACAGAGTTAACTTGGTGGTGATCCAAGGGTAAAATTTCGCTCAGGACTTAGTGTGTGTGACAGTTTTGCCTTACTGTAACTGTTGGGCAGTAGTCATTGTATGAACTCTATAAATTGTACAACTCCTTTTCCTCCTTATATTTTTTGTTGGAAAAACCTAGAGCCATGGTCTTTTCAATTATTTTTGTCTTCTATAGTTAAAATTATTTTTTATGCACGAGGACTTCCAGGCATTGTTAATAAGCTCTTTACGTAAGGATTCTGATTTATCCTTATGTTAACCCAGTAGGGCATATTATCCTATCCCTAATTGCAGATAAGTAAACTGAGGCACAGAAAGGTTAAGTAACTTATTCAAGCTTACACAGCTAGAAAGCAGTAGGACATGAGCTTGTGCTTGTAAGTGGTAGAATTGTATATAACAGTACATGCACAATGCATAATCATAAAAACACGGATTTGTATTTTGTATCTTTCAGAAATTGTTTCTTATAATGTTTTTATAAGTTGTACAAGTTTCTGTCCTCAAAGGTTTGGAAAATTTTTTTTCAAAGTAATACCTAACAGTTTGAGAAGCACTGTTCTAAGTATCAACTTTGTAGTTTTTTAAACTGGTTTGTTTGAAAAAGAAAAAAACTGTCATTTGCAATTATATTCAAATCTAAACATGGTTCTATAGGTGTATTAGGAATTAATATATTTGGCTACGTGGTCAATCTCTACCTGGTTCCGTGAGAAGGGGCTTTAAATTGAATTGATTTGGGCAGGAGAGAACGAGACATGTTTTCATTTTTTTACACCTTTTTTTTTTTTCACCAGAATGACCCATTTTAATTAAGTTCTTGATTCAATATAATTCCATGAAGGACTTGTCCATCATTCAGAGTTAGTGGTCTCCTTCCTTGACTTATGGAAATATTCAGTGAAACAATTAACATTTTCAAAATATGTTCAGGTTGATCCATAGAGTTACGGAAAAGTAAAAGGGACAACAGCAAAATATTGTTTATTACACCAGCTTAGTATCAGAGGTTTTGTTCATTCATGGAAAGCACAGATAGTTTTGGTGATATCACATTTATAATCCCAGCTCAGGTTTTAATTTTCTTTTTCTTTTGGATGAGTTAGGAAATCCCTTCTTGTAAAATACGCTCATGCGAAGTTACCAATCCTAACAAGGTGTTGAATCTTCATATGATTACTGTCTTCTCTTCAAGCCATATCATATTAATGACATGAGCATTTGGTGAAGAATTTCTTACTTAATGTTTTTTGGATGATTAAAAGTATGCCTCCAAAAAGATATAGGACCTAAGGACATGAACTAGTGTTCCAAAGAGAAAGAAATTCAAGTGGCACAGAAAAAAAGTTTAGTCTCACTAACTCAAACAGCTCTGATTGGGCATGAGTAAGCAGTGAAAAGGTTTTAGAGAAGGGGGTGCTCTCATGCTGGTAGGACCCTATGGATGGTTCACCCTTTTTGGAGGGTAATTTGACAGAACTCATCAAAAGGTATACTCTGTTCCACTTTGGAGAATTCACACCAAAGAAGTAATTATAAATATACTTGAAGATGTATAAGTGATTGGCAATCTAAATTATGTATTTGTACAGTGGAATGCCATATATCATCAAGGTGAAGTTGTAGAAATACATCTGCATATATTATTAAGGGAAGGAAACCAAGTACTCTTTGTAATAACATTTCTCTAAAATTTATTTGTATGCAAATGTGCATGGGGAAATATCTGGAGGATAAATTTTAGGTCTATAAGTGGACAGCGTTAAGAGTGTTTGTATAATTTTTGCTCATTTGATTTTTTTTACTTTTGTCTTCTAATGGGTATATATTGCTTTCAAGGCTTCTTTGTTGAAGAGTTGGCCCATATTTTAAAATGCACAGAATGGTATAAGGGAAAGGAAACCTGATAATCAACAGGATGTCAGCTGTTCCCTAGGTCCTTTCTGAAGGCTTATGAGGAACCTGTTTTTCTTTCAGAACTGGTTTTTGAAAGCTTTGCTTCAGAGATATTTTTCTTTTTTCTGTGACAAATGTCTGTCATTTTCTAAACAAGGAAGCCAATGTCCCAGTTAGGTGCATAGGGTTATTTTCATTCTCTCACAACCCTGTTGTGTTAATACTGAATAAGCAGAGACAGCCTGACTGGTGGTGAAAGATGGTAAGCCAGCCTCAGGGCTTTTCTGGTCAGTCCTAAACCTCTGATTGCCACGTTTTCCTAATTTCCCATTTCCAGGGCATCACCAGAGTGACCTTGCCTGCTGAATAAGATGCTGTGAGACTCCCAAGATTTTCACATGCTTTTGGAAGTGGGCAGCCAGGCGATTGTTAAGCACTCCAAATGAACTGTGCATTCACAGCGACTTTGATAAACACACATTTCCTCCTTTTATCAGTGAGATTTCAGAATGTGAAGTATGAGTTTCCAGTTTTACTCATTCCCCTCAACCCTTTCCTGTTTAAAAACTTAGACACACTAATTGCATGCTAAGCTGTCCCTGTTTTTTATTCCGCTTACTGGTAGTTGACGGCTTATCCCAATACTTACCTAGGCAAGGTTTGGTAAACCTTCAAAAGCAAACTTTCCATGTATTCAACATGTAATGCCATGTGAGCACTAATGAACAGTAACGACTGCTAACCATGCTGCCTTCCATGCCCTTAAGAGCACTGCTGTTATATCCAGTGTAGTTAAGAAAACACTTGTACATGAGTCAGCAGTGCTGTGTCCTTTTAGCAGCTATTCCTCACAGTCAAGCTTTGCATAAATTAGAGTTAACTAAAATTGATTTTAATATGCTATGTTTCTAGAATAGTAAACTAAAATAACTACTTGAAAGTCATGAATAGTAAAAAGATATTACCTGATTTTTTTTCAGTAGTCCTTGTGGTAGATGAAAAACAATGTAACAAATAAAAATTCTCTCAGTTTGTGACATTTTCTCTTAGATTTCTTTGAAATTGCATGTGACTCTTCACACTCACAGCAGCACTTTGATTCTGTTGTAAGCATTTATTTGTATCAGATCAGTGAAAAGCAATAGGCTTATGTTTAATTTTTATGTTTAATTTTTCTGAATTTGTATACTGGCTTCCTAGAGGATCTTACAGATTTTTTAAATTGTATAGTCCATTTATACAAACTTGATTTATAGGATTGTGCATTCAACATTCATTAAAAAGGGTTGTTTTTTATCTTTAGCATATTATTAGACCATTGTAAAAGCTTTCTGTTTATTTGCATTCATTCAATACACCTACAACTGCTTTGCCTCAGGAGAAGACGAAGCAAAACTCATAAATTCATATTTTAAGGGTGCAGTACTCCAGTTAGCATTTTGGTTAAGCTAATAAGTTAAAGCCTTGGAGTCAGACTAGCGACTTTAACAGTGCTTTACTTTTGATTTTTACTGGCTGAAAATAACTTGTTAAACTGGCGCTTTTGTACTACAGTGAAATCTACATACCATCTAAATCTCCTTCCCACGTTTTGATTTAATAGTAGGTTGACATATTATTGAAGAATTATTAACACTTTCACAGTTCTGCAGTTTGATTTCAGAGAAGGTGCTAATCTCTCTGGAAGTTTGAAAGTCACAGAATGACTCGTGTAGGGAATTAGGGATTTTGTATTAAGGCCTCAGCTTTGTGCCAGTATGGTACTAATGTTGGTCTAGGTGGTGTTATCTGATCTGTGTTAGTAGAGTGTATTCCTTTTCATTTTACACATTATCTTTAGTTTTGGGGGCTGTAATAGTACAATTTTTATATCTAATATATGTGTTTCTGGAGAGGTTCAGCAATTTATGACATGATTTTTAAATCATCCAGATGAAATAATTTGATTTCCTCTTCATTTCTGTGTTATTTGTAGTATCAAAAAATTAAATTTTGGTAAATAAGCATGTGGAAAAAATTAAGCGATGGTGTAATAAGAAGCTTTACCGCTGTGTGTACTTAGTCTTATTGTACATTTCAAGCATATTTATTTTTAAAATATCTTTGGCACTTTCCTTAATTGAGTTTAATTTCAAATAATTCTAACAGGACCAATGGGAGAGAATAGACAATATGTAGAAGTTTAATTGGATGCCATCCGTATGTGATTTCAAGATGCGTGAATATTGGATGTAATGTATTTCTTTTAGAACATGTTACACTGCACAGTAGCTCAAAATGCATGTCTGTGAGTAAAAACCTGCTTTTTCTGTTTTGTTTTGAGTTTGAGTATTCATGTATAATAAAATGATGTTTAAAAAGATGAGGATCTCAGTTTTCAAAATCAGTTTTGATTCTCTCTCATGGAGAGTGATTGATCTGTAGCTGTCATTTTACCAAAGAGGCAACAAATGGAATTGGCCTTTTAGACAAAAGTATGCAGACAGGCTGTGTTCTTTCTCTTGATAGAATTATGGAAGGACGGGCATGAGATGCTACATTCATTTTCCAGTTGATTGTGAGAAGGATTCTGCAGTGGGGTACTGTTTGCAGTGGATAAGGAGGTGCTGTGATTAGTTACCTTTCTCATGAAAGCACTACAAAGGAAAATGCAAAATGTGTGCAGTGTAGTGCTGTGTTCTCAATTTGACAGTTGTTTTTTGTTAAGTTTTTTTTTTCTCTGTTGAAGTCTGGCCTATTTTAGCAAATCATACATTTTTTCCCTATATATTAGGCTTACTAGATTTCCATGCATTTGACCCTTTAGAGAAATTGTAGTATAGACAGTCTTTTTTAAGACTTCTGTTATAAAGCCTCAAAGCTGATGCAACACTGCCCTCTGTAGTCTTTTAGTGAACAGTAAAGAGATGTAGATAATTTGGAGTATTCAGGTGAAAAGCAGGGTATTTAAATTTAACTTTTGCTCAGACAAGAGACCCTTTTCTCCTAAGTAGACATTCTTGTTTTTCACTAGCAGATTTACTTTAAACAAAGGGAACAAAAGACCATTCTGAGTTTTCATTTACAATTATTGGCTACTTCTAGTTGTTACCCAAGTTTTATCAGACATTCATCAGAGTAATTTGAGATAGGAGTCTTACAAGCTGTACTGTCTCTTCATGAAATATCTTTTTGAAGTTGAGGTCCAAAATAAGAGTACTTTTAAAATACTTTAGTTCCTTTGTACTTGTTTCTTCTGCCTAGAACTTAACTTTTACTTCTTCCTGAATTGGATAGCCAGGCTTTATACATGACATTATTTAAAATTAAACCAAGAGACTGACAGAATGACAAGTATTTGTCATTCAGTAGCATCAGTTTAAATTTTAGATGTCCCTTCCTCTCTTCTTTGATTACCTATTGGATGATACAAGTGGATAGCCAAGTTTTTCATTGTGAACTACAACTAGATGTGAAGCTACTAATGGATAATAAAAGCAGACATCTTTACGATTAGAAGAGAAAAATTTTATGGACCAAGTTTGTTTTGCTTCTCCATGTATTCCATGTGATGCTAAACACATTCCCAAACCTCTGAGTTTGAGTTCTCATCTGTAAAATGGGAGTAAAGTTGCTTATCCTTTGAAGCTTTTGTGAGGGATTAGAGATAACGTATTATAAGTTAGCTAAGTCACTATATAAGTGCCCCAATGATAAATTTGTTTCAAATATCACAGTGCGAAGGTCAGTGGCTTTGCTTTATGTGAGGACATTTTGATTTGACCTTTGATTAAAAAATCCTTTGTGAATCTGAAAGTTGGCTCAACATTCTTGGTCATGTACAATGACAAAATTAGATGTGCATTTACTTTGAGCTCCTACGAACCTCATTTCCAGACATCTGAAACAGTCATCTTTGTATATTGTTTGCAGTTGAATTTACTAGTACTTGGCAATATGAAAACAGATGATAAAACTTTAAATAATTTAAAATAAAGTTATTAAATTTTCCCCCTGTAATCAGGGAATACTTAGGATACTTTTTCATTTGATAAATGGCTTTTTCTTCCTCCACTAGCTGCAAAAAATAGCAATTTGTTAAATAGATTAAAGTGGTTCTTCCGTAGACTCTCCTTTGGGGCAACAAAGGGTAAAAGCCACTGACTGGTACTGTACTGTTGAAGTATGCTTTGTTGATAACTGACAATCCTTTTGTTCGGTGTAAGGCCTTTGTCTTTGAATTTATAGCACCTAATTTTGTACCTGGCACATAAAAGATGCTCAGTTAATGTGTGCTGAATACAGAAATGCTTTTAACATCGGGACTTCCCTTAGTAGCGTAAAAGATTTGAAATACTGTATGTATGAAAATGCACAATGTAATGTGTCCATGCAATATTGAAGTAATTGTTTCTCCATGAACCATTTAAAACATACTTCCAGTGTAATCATCAGTTTATTTTTTAATTAAACACATTTTTTTACAGATAATACTAGAAAATTAATAACAAAATATTTAGAACTTACCTTCAAGATGATAATTAAAAGCTGTTGTATTTAGCTAAATTGACACTCCAGATGACTTAATGATAAAAATAATCTCACACAAAGAACTTCTGAATTGAATTTTTTTGGCAGTTAGGGTTGTTTGTCTTATAATGCTTTTGTATTTCATATTGATTTTGAGTCACTCTGAATTTAATATTATAAGCCATATATTGTTTTTAATATGTCATTGGGTTACAAAAATATCTTTAAAAAAATCATATGAAGAAGGAACCAGTGTTTTAAGCTGATATAATGCAAATGAACAATAACTTAATAAACCAAATGTGATAGTTCTTTTTAAAATAACGACTGGTTGTAGTAAGAAGAATGTTTAAAATTAAATTCTAGCCTGCATTACTGACAAGATGCTGTCTACTGAAAAAAATGGGAAAGGTATTTTTTTTTTCTTCGCAATGAGAGTACCAAATTAAGAATCCGCTTAATTAAAATAGTGATAAATGTACATTACATTACTGGAGACAGTGAAATACAGCTGCTCTCTCCAGTGAGAGCTGCATAATTTACCAGATCACACAAAGCAGCAGTGGAGCAAGCCCTGCAGACGGAGAGGAAATGTCCTGTTTATTCTACATACATTTCTTTTTTAATTAAAATGCCAGTGATAATTTTATAGCAGTCCACCAAAAAAATCCATCTGAGATGTTTTCAGGGTGGTGGAAATGAGATGAGATCATTACTGCTACTGACTGAAACAGATCAAACCTGAGGGGGAAAATAGTATGGTATTATTGTTATTAATTCCGTTTTCTTTATTATGGGTTGGTACTGAATCCTGTGACTGTTTTCACATAGTGTTGAGTGAGAGAAACATGACTAAATCTTTGAATATATATTTTATTTAAAATATTTTGGAGCCACAAGTGAGCTTTGGGTGGAGCCAGAAGTAGTACTGCTCACACGTAAGGATATCAGTTTGTATACCTTGGAATTCCCAAGGTGGGCAGACACCACCTCAGGGAGGTGAGTCAGGTTCAGCTGGGTAGTGCTTCCTTCTCAGCTCCATCACTACTAGAGATGTGGGGAATTGCCTGGACATCAAAAGGTGATTGAGAACCCATCACAGTGTGTGATTTCTCACTTTAAGGGTGACCAGTGATAGCTTTATAATTAAATGTACTTAAGAAAGTCTTCCATTTAACAAGAAATGTGAGACTCCAGAGTTAGACTTGCCTGTGTTCTGGGCACCTCATCCATGGTATGGCCGTGACTTCCATATTTGTAAAGTAAGACTGATAACAGTACCTCAATTAAAGGGTTATTATGAGCATCTAATAAGATAGTCCCAGAAGATCAAGAAAGGCTAACCACTTCATTGTTATTTGTCACTGGATAAGATACTTTACATTGAGGCAGTAGAGCACTGTACATACTTACCTAACTTGATCACTGCTGTCTGTCATCGTTTATCTGTTGGTCTGGTTCTCAGAGAAATTAGCTGTGATCTGTTTCTTTAGGTATAGTATAAGAGAATTTTTTTTGCCTCTTTTTCTTCAGTTGTCTTTCTTTTGGTGGTATTGGGGGTTGAACTCAGGACCTCATGTTCATTAGGCAGGTGGTTTACCACTTGAGCCATTCTATCAGCCGTGTTTAGTACTTACATATATCACTTACTTAGGCACTGTTGAATTGTGATCTCAAATCTTACGCACTTTAATGAGTACCTTGACTTTGCTCTAGCTTGATTTAGGCTAGACTTAATGTTTTGTGGGTTCAGTTTTTTAACTGGTCTTTCAGGTGACCACCTACTAAAAGCTAGGAAAGCTTTGTAAGCAGAAGATGAACACATCACTAAGAATTTGAAAAGTTGCATGTGAAGACCGTATGAGGAAGAACTTGTTCACTTGCTTTTTTTCTACATGCTATACTTAGCATTCTTCATTACCTTTAATTGTGAGCAGTGCTGTTAATCACCTATCAGTTTATTCTTAACCAGCTTAGAGTCTTTCAGTTCTGTGGCCACAAACCAAACTTCTTACCTAGATTCGTATATGCTAAGTGTGCCTCTCCTGATCCTCCCCAGCACAGAGCAGATAGTCACACATTAACATAGTTTTTTTCAGGGCTTCCACCCAGGTAACATTTTGGTGTTGGCCAAATCAGACTTTTAATTCTGTATATGCTAAGGTCATAAACTAGAAACTATAGTCACTTTGTAAATTAGTTGCTTTGTAAAGCCAACACCCCTGCTTATTTATGGAAGCATCCTGTAATTTATTTCAGATATTGTTATCATGGGTTAGATTCTATCAAAGCGTAGGTAACAGTCTATAAACTTTAATTTTAGGCCAATAATGGGCATTGTTTTCTGATGGAATTCTTAGGCATTTATGCTTAATATAGAGATTTTGTCTTTAAGTTCTAGTGGCTTGATTTCTCCTTCATGCTATTTTACATAAGGTTTCCTCACAGACTGTTACTTGTACAACAAGTAACAGTTTTAGGTAAAGCAGCACTATATGCAATAGGTAAAGCTAATTTAGTTTGAGAAGATTTTGCCTAGATATAATTTACTAAACTTGTATCAGTGCTTTCTGCTTTATAGGTAATTGATAATTACTGAATTTCTACTGTGTAGAAAAATCACTATTCACTAAATTCCCTATCTTATGTAACAGATTTTATATGACTATAAAGTTTCCTAACCTTCACCTTATGTCTCTATTGACTTGGAGTCAAGTGATCAGTCAAGCCATCTGAAATGGAAGTGATTGTGAAACATTTAAAAATAAAAAAGCTTTCATGTAGAGTTTAGGGGAAAATGTTAAGTTACAAATTACTATTACCAGTTAACATAGCAGTTAAAATATTGTTTTATAAAAAGCTAGAGCTTGCAAATTTCACACATATTTGAGTATGTAATGTTCTTTACCTGGACAATTTAAAAATGTGTTTGAGAAGAGGAAAGAATGCTTTTTATTATTTGTCAAGTTCATAGGAAACAAAATTAGAACATAGGAAATTTGTTTTCTTATGGTTTGATGATAACTAGTTTCTTTCCTTATAGTCACCCTAGACTTGGAGTAAGCTTCTTGAAAAAGTTTTATCATAATTTATTTTCTTAGATTATTCACTGTAATTTTCTGATAATTTTGTATGGTAAAAGTAAGATGAGCCTTAGAAGATACTCTCTTTGGGCTCTTTGTCTACTCATTAGACTCTAATCGTGATTACTTGATACTCTTATACATACCATGAGTTTTTTCCATTTGTCTTCTCCTTCTCAGGTAGTCTGAAGAAAGTCTCTCCTCTACAAGGAATTCCCGTGCTCCTTCTGCCAGTGAGCATATGCTCCTTACACAGTATAGTAGTTCACTGCAGCCTGCTCTCCTGCCTTCCTGCTGCCATCATCCAAATTCTTCCTTCATTCTCTGTAATACTTAGAACAATTGTTTTTTGAATTAAAAAATACATAAGCATATAAAAAGTATGAAGATGTTATTCCAAATTTAATCACTTGGTGTTAACAGTATTACATATTTTCTTACACATGTTTTTAATGTACACATACAAAGACAGGCACACCTCCGTGCATGTGTATATATATAATTGTACATTGCCTTTTTTTTTTTTTACTTAAAATATCAGGAGCATTTTTACTCTGACATAAAAACCGTCATGAACATTATTTAATGACTACTTAATATTTTATCATGTAGTTGTATAATAATTTCCTTGATTCCCCAATTTTACAAATTAGGTTGAATGTAATTTTTACTATAAATAATAGGACATTGATATGGGTATATAAATTATTATCACTTAGAAAAGGTAGTTCCCTAGGATGTATTTCTGGACATAGAATTAATAAGTTTAATTCTTAAGTCCATACTTGTTACATAGCTATTTCCATAAATACTGTATCCTTTTAAGCATTCATAGTCTGTGTTTAACATACGTGAACTCTTACTGCAGAATCCTGTTTTTGTTGTTCCTAGAGTTTGGTGAATACAAGGTGCACTCTGCCTATAGTTAACTGCATTTTATTCATGAAGCAAAACCAAAGAAATACATGTGAGGGCAGCTCAGTTGTCTGACGTGAAGCCTAGGATGACTTCCTCATTGTTTTGAGAAGTCAGCATTTAGTAATTTAGTTGAACTAAGTTCAACAGATGACCACCTGCAAATTGGGCTGGAGTTTAGTGTGCTACAAACTAATAAAGTGCCATGTGGGTGAACACAGATACAGATATAGACATGTGTATGCTATTTTTACAGATGTGATGCTAATTATAACATATTTTTCCGATAAATTTCATTTTCCAGCTCGCCACAGTGTTACATGGACTGATTTATTTTCTGTTGGCACATTAAGTTTGTCAGTGTTAAGAAATGAGTTCTAATTTCCTCTCAATAGATAGTGATAGAATTTTGCCTTGGTTGTGGTCATCATTTGAGGCGTGTGCTTTTGTATCTCACACACACGATTTTAGATACATTTCATGCTGTACAAATTGTTGCTGCATGTTTCAGCTGTTACTTTAAGTCCACTAACTGTCACACAGAAAATCTTTTGTACTTTTCTTGATTTTTAATGAACTAATATTAATGTTGGCAGTTTCTACTATGGCATTAAAAACAAATGAATAAAACAAAACCACAATGCTACTATTGTAGATTAGTTACTAGACTTATTAACAGTCTTTTTAAGAATAAAACATAATGTTCATTTTATGGTAATTATTACTAAATGACCATTTAGTCTTAAGAAAAGAATATCATACCACCTTCTTCCTATTACAACCACTTTTTGCTCTGCGTCTCTATTTTCTCAGGACTGATTCTTTCCCTGTTTTCTTGTCCTTTGTAGAAGAGAATGCTGGCTTCTGTGACACTTCTAAAGTGCTAATCTCTTGGTGGTTTCTTGTCCGTGGTGTGAAGATGGCTCCTGCGCACTGATACAGCCATGTATGTGCGAGCGGGAGTGTGTTGAGAGGGCATGCTGCTGCTCTCCACTGTGGGTTCTGTGTCTTCTACTTTCCAGCTGTGAACACATCAGGCATGCATCCTGTGCATGCTGTATCCTTCTCTCTCTGTATTCTTATTTCTCTCATTCTGTACTTCCTTCCTGTATTTTCTCTTTGATTAGTGTTTGTTATGGTCATCTATAACATTGATGGGTTTTATGAGTACAAATTTTTTCTGTTTTTCATTGGTTTATGTCTCAGTGAAGAATAAATGGTGGAATTAGATGTTCTCTTAAAGAAACTGAAACTTAATTTCACAGACGTATCATTTTGGAGTGCTCATGAAAAGTTCTCATTCAGTTGGCCTCAGTGGAGCCTGAGGCTTTTTTTTTTAACACATACTCAGGTGATGATGTTGGCGGCTGCACTGAGGTTTGAGACCTGGGTGGGTTCCTTGTCATTTATGTAGAATAGGGGTTTTAAGGTTTAAAAGACAGTTTCTTCACATGTTAGCTATTAATCCACTATCCGTAAGGATTGTGGAGGGTATATTTTCTTTTAAAACATAATTTGTCATGTTTTCTCAGTTTTTTTGTGATTTAGCCAATTTTAAGTCACAATGGTTTAAAAGATTCTTGGATCTTCTGTGATCCAGCTTCCCTAATTTAGGTTTTTATTAGTGTAGACTAATGACAGCATTTATCAATTTTTATTTTTGGTAACTAAATTTTATGGTATGTCTTCTCCTTTTGATGATTGAAACTTTGGGAGTTTGGGGGTGAAGGTGGAGTGGGGAGTTGAACAGAGACAGTACTGAGTAAATCTGAGAATAGGCAACTGCATAGAAAGGCCTTTATTCCTTTTAATTTCTGTGGTTATTATTACAAGAGTCATGTTTAATGAGATTGAAATGAATTGCCTATTGAAAGTAACAACACCATCCGATAAATAATGCAGGCAGGAGTTGCTCCCGTTGTACTTTTAAATAAGATCGTTTTTCGTATGTTAAAGACGTCTGCATAATATCCTGTACAAAAATGGACAGAACTTGCAGCAGTAAACACGTGTGTCAGAACCTGTATAGTAATTAGAAAGCAGGATAGTTTCAAGTCCTGCAGGTTGGCCCATTATCTGTGGCCATAAACAAGACACCTGTATATTTCAGATAAAGTTTCTTAGTTTACAGCATTGATGAGGAAAACTGATCAAGTTACCTAACGTGACTGATATTTGATAGGGCAGTCATGGGCTGGGGCTGTTGTTATATACTCAAACACAGGAACGTGGGACGCCTTTCCCTTACCAGTAGGACTATATGCTTAAACATTAATTGAATTTTAATTTAAGTCAAAAAAAAATCATCCAGCATCGATTTTGCTATTTGAAACCTTATTTTAGAACTAGGTACAACATTAAAGTTGTATTTCAGCCTTGTTTGTCTCTGTGCTTTCACTGAGTATAGATTACCCTTTCTTTAGTCAGCCTACATTTAAAGAGCTTATGTTTTGCCATAATACTGTAGAATTATTTGTGGTAATGTTACAAGTCTCTAAACTGCATGAACATTATCCTGCTGTTTTATTGTTTTATAATGTAAAAGTAAATGCAGGCATTAAGAAATGTGCAGCGCTGTCAGACTCCTTCAGGATTTAGGAAAATTGCCCTAACTATAGAAGAACTGAAAATAATCTTTCAGGTCGCAAAGAGCAGTTGTTATAATATTGCCTAGCATTTTGCTTTCTTTTTTTCTCTAACCATAGTGGTGATTCAATGCTGAAGAAACTCAGATTTTATTTGATTTCAACAAACTGCTATTGCCTTGTAAGAATTACTTATAAAATGACATGGTTAAAATAGGTTAAAAGAAAATAAAAGACTTACTCTTAACTCTACCTAAGTGTAAATCATAAATCTGCTTCTTGTAATTGTGCAGCCCAGCTTCTTGATTCATTTTGCAAATTTGATATAATAGGCACAAATAGTATGAGCTAATCATAAAACTGTGAAGTTATGTAATACCTGAGACAAACTAAAGCCTTCTCAGAAAGTTCTCATGTGATTTTTAAAATGTAAGGAAGTAGGTATTCTTGCTTTTTAGCCTTTTGTCCTATCTCTTTTAAAATATTTCCATTTAAATGCAGATTTTTGATTTTCCACCTGGGACTAGGTTGGAGTCATTCTGTTATACTACTAAAAGAATGATCCACTTTAGCACAACATTTGTCCCTAAAGGTATGGCCTTTCTCTAGTCATAAGGTATTATATTTCTCAGAATGATATTAACATTCATGATGTACCGATTTTATCTTGATTTGAAAGATGTTTCGGTTCTGGTGGCAGAAAGGATTAGAATATTGTTTGTGTCTTACTGCTAAAAAACAGCCTTCCCTCACTCAAGATTAGTTGTTAGTGATTTTCAAAGTGTTTTGAGGCACATGCATGATTTATATTTTTATAATACTAAAAACTATAAGCCTAGTTAAATGAAAATCACTACATTCATTAAATTGAATTCTTAAACATTGAGCTGTATAAATTTTTTAAATAAATCATGTAGCATGTTTGAAAGTTTTTGAGCATTATGGTACTTTTTTGCTTTCATTTTCTTTCACACTTGGTAAAGAAGCTTCTTGGATAGATAAGAAAAGGGTTAAAGCAACTGGTTTTTGCATTCAGGGGTGTAGATGTATTGATTTTGCCACAGCTCAAAATTATTAAAACTTTAAGATAAAGAGGGATTGTATTAATTAAATGGAATGTCTCGGGCAGAAAAGGGAAAGCTCTGAAGGCCCCTCTGCTATTTGTTGGGCAAAGTCTTGGCGTGCAGAATGTAGCTGTCCAGGCACGTTGGGTCCCTGTGTAGGATGCAGTGTCATGCCCCTAGGCAGGCTGTCATCAGCCTGCAGATTCATTAACCAGAGGCTGCAGTCCTGCAGAGCCTAGTGCATTGAGTCCGCCCATTCTTGAGGAAGAAAATACAAGGTAAAGTCTCCAAGAAAAAAAAGATTGTTTTCCTTAACAAAATTAGAGTGCATACTGATACTTTTTCTAGGAATAGTTTTCATACACAGATACATGTATGAATATATAGTTTGTACATTTTTTTTCTCATTGCATAGGTGAGTGATTTCAGTGGATTAAAAACTTAGAAATCCAACCCGCATCTGACATGCATATTCTCCAGAGAGGATTTTCTAATACCAGCATACATCCTTCAAAACTCCTGATTAATGATTTATAAAGTCACACTGGGCAGAGAGCTTTTAAGTGTGATTTAGTATTAGCAAATTAGTTCGGGTAATTTAGAATTATACTGTGTGAACAGTTACATGTTTTGAATGAGTTTGTTCTTTTTGGAATTTTTATTGAACATTGTTTTGGGGGTAAAATGTTGATGCTAGTCTTTATTTTACTATTAGAAATTTATTTCATTTAGAAATATTCACATACTCTGTTGAAATTCAGACTTACACCTAAAACTTAGGAGCTTTCAACAGTCAACTTAAAATACACATTTATTTATCTGACTGATTGCAGCTGTGCTGATTCAGATTTTCATTAGGATTCCTTTTTGTCTTCAGCAAAAAATTTCTATTCATAGTGCATAGAAAATATTTTGAGATGAACATTCTTACACGATAGGGTTTTGTTTAGAAATACAGTTAAAAAAAACCCTCTAAATATGTCTTACCAGTAAATCTATCTTTAGAGTGAATACATTAAGATTTCTTGTTTTCTCTTTTCACTCTAAACTTGTTTTCATAGTTTCATGAAGAAGTATCATTGATAGCTTATCTCCAAAATGTTACTATATCTCATTTTCTAAATATAGTCAAATATATGTTTCTAAGACAGTATTTGCACCTTAAAGTTGGGAAGGAATAAGGAAATAACATGTTGCAAAAAAGGCACATTTTTATTTAAAATTTTTTAGAAGTAGGTGCAGAATACAACTGTCCCTCACAACCCTGCCCCCAACCTTTTTTCCCTGACACTGTCAATTTTTTTTGCATTCTCACTGGAATTTATTTTGTTGTAGTAAATAAAAGACAAGTCATTATTAAACAGATTTTGTGGTTAATTCAATGTATGATTACCCTTTGCCATAGGTACTTTTAAGGGCTTTTATCCAAAATAAAATTCATTAAAAATGCAATTAAAAAAATCTATTGTTAATGAATGCTTGAGTGACTAGCTCATAATTGGCTCATTACAATAAAAAAGCAACTGTTTAAAAATGGTGACAATGAGCTATGGCAGAGAGTGAGTGCTTCCCTGTAAGGCTCTGTATGGTTCCAGGGTGGCTCAGGTGAAGCAGAGCAGCCCCTGAACTCAAGATTCCTTTACACCAGGACTTGAAGTTCAGGTCATGACCTCACATTGGTTGTAGAAGGAGGAGCCCTTCTTATTTACAGTGTCCACACTGAGGAGTAAACTTTGGTAATACAGTCCACTTAAATGTTGGCCCTCAGACTCTTCTTTGTTTCCCGTCCACAGAAACCTCTTCAGTTGACTTAAATTACCAAATTGTAGTCAGGAAATCTTCAGTTCTGTTGGGCAAAACTAACAAAGACAATATTGTCATACAAGCCATCATTATTACCTGCCCCTTGTTAATGTAGAAAAGCATGTAAATAGATCTTTTTCAAGTTCTAGAATGTTTTTTTTTAATTCCCAAAGATTTATTTTTGTTTGAGTATTTTGGTGATTTAATATTCATAATTTAATTAATTTTGATTCATTTTATTTTTAGGACATGGATTTGAAGTAAGATAAAAACACACACTTGGTGATGCAGAAAGAAAAGTGAATTGTACACGATACATTTTTTCCTTAAGAAATCCAAGTTTCATTTCTCTTTTTGTATCTTGGACTTCCCACTGAATTGACATACTGTATGAACTTTGTAAACGTCAAACTTTATGATGTCAGATGTCAGATTCTCTTTAGCATATAAAATTCTAAAATACTGATGAGTGTAATTAAGAGTGGTCCTTAAATCTCTTCTTGGAGTTCCACATATAAAACAAAAATGCTAAGTTCCAACAGTAGTTGAAAGGGCTTCTTCAGTGAGCCCTGTATTTCCAAAAAGTCCTCCTTTTTGGGACTTGAAAAACAGTAAAGTTTTCACAGACTGATGACAATTCCTGCTTTTGTTTAGCCTACAACAACAATTTAATGCTGTTTTTGTGTTCTGGTGACTGACTCAGGTGTAATTTTTCATTACGTCTATTAAATGTTGAATTATTTTGAACTCTGGACTTTAGATCAACCTATTGAGAGAATAGTGAAGGCAAGACAGTGACTTCAGAATCACTAAAGCCCACTCACATTACTATATGTAGTCAGAGAATATTGGTATTCAGAATTTTATATAAATTTGGGAAGCATTCTCAATAAGGTACTCAAAAGTTTTTAAAGAAATAAGACAAATTTACTTTCCCTCATTAAAAATCGAACTGCTTGGGTATTTCATCTCTCTGTGGTACTTTGCATTCCTTTCATTCCTTTATTTTGAACCTGTGCTTTTTCTTTTCTTCCCTCAGCAGTATTAAAAAGGAAATGCCTGCAGAGGAAACAACAGATTCAACTTAGTGGAAACCACATAGATTTTTAGTTCTGTTTTGCTTTAAAGGTCTGCTCATGTAGTTACCTTTATTCTTCTAGGCAAAAAGAACAATGCCCTTCTACATTTGAGGCTGGTAGGACAGCGTCAATCCACTTGACACTTAAATACTTGAATGTGAATATTAGTACTAGCCTTTGTGATTTATAAACATAATTTGATAAACTATCTGATAAAGGCCATGACTGTGTCATGTCAATTCTAAAATATTTCATACATGCAAAAATTAATGTAGCTGGGAAACTGTTAAGACTAACACTGCATGGACATATTTTATAATATTTATAATTTGATGATTATTCATATTCAAGTCTTGTGGCTCAGAGACAGGTTAGTATTTCTTTCTTTTTATTTTCTTCATGCATTTTGTTATTTACTCAAAGGTTGCTTGCTTTGGGTAGTTCTTGTTCACTGGCACTTTAGGAAAGATAGGCTTATTAATATTTAAACAAAAATACCTTCTAAATATTGCCAAGTTTTTAGGTTATGATAGCTCTGTAATGTGTTAACTTATCTTTCTGTGACCAAGATACATTGATTTTGACTTTAAAGACAAGGTACATCCATTCATTCATCAAAATTGTGCTGAGTGACTGCTGTCTTCTGGATACAGACTACAAATATCAGTAAGAGAATGACCCAGCTCTCTTGGAGCTCACAGTCTAGATTACTAATGACAGTGCAATGTTATATTGTGATGATAGGGTTTTTTTTTTTAAACAAATGTTTTGGAAATATATAAGAGGAGCAGAGAAATTAGTTTTTATCTGGGGAATGTATAGAATGGACAGTTGCGGAAATAGAGATGAATAATGATTCATCAAAAGAAAACGAGTGACTTCTCAGGTTTGAAAAACATTCTGTATGGAGCAAGTGGATAGAACAGAATGGGGTACATGCATCTCAGTTTGTTGTGATTCCACTATATGTGTGAGTAGTAGTAGGAGGAAGTAGTAGTGAGAAGTAATTTGGAAGAAGTGTGTGAAGAGCCTTTTGTGCTTTACTGAGGAGTTTGGAGACCCCATTCTGTAGGTAATTAGTAGTCATTGAAGGTTTGTAAGTATGAAACAAAATAGGTAGATTTGTGTTTTGGAGTAATGTGGAGGAGGAGTAGAGAGAGGAAAGATGAGTGTTGAATCTTTTAAACATAATCAAGTCAATGTTTCAGAGAAGGAGATAGTTTTGCTCAAAAGGAAGAAGTCAAGACTGAGTAAATTGATGGTAGAGGTGAACATATGACTGATAATCAGTTATATGAATAGGTGAGCTCACCCAGTGATGGTGTTGAATAATGGGGGCCAATGCAGACTGTATGACCAAGTTTTCTCAATTGTCACTTCTGGCTATGTGACGCTGGCAAGTTACTTTATATCTCTGTGCCTCGGCTTTCTCCATAAAGTGAAGGTAAAATTGCCTCCCTCATAGGGTCGCTGTGAGGAATGGGTGCGCTAATAAGGCTTTACTGTAATGCTGTTATTTAGAGCTGAGCATAAGAAGAGAGGATAGGTTTATTTCCATCAAGCCTTTCAATAAGGATCGGTGAGGACGAAATTTCATAAGATGACCAGAATTTGGATATATTCATACATTAAGAAATTGAAGAAGTTATTGAAGGTGCAGGTCAGAAAGGGGAAGATGGACTGAGAGATTTAGAAATGATTAGGTGAAGTGTGTAAGTTAGTGGGAGAGCCCTGGACCAGTGAACATGTGTACATATTTAGAAATGAGAAACGGAATGATGAAGGTCTGTCCATCTAACACATGCTATTTTTCTCTGTGATCTTGGAGGCAAAATTTGATTTACTTAACATGAGTGGAGGTGAGGGAAGTAATTGTGTTGTTTAAAGTGAATCTTAAATATATGGAATGATCACTTAGGATAAAAGGAAAAGAAGAATGAAGGTTTACACATTGCTCTTGAGTCCAGGTGTAGTTGGGAATCAGAAATTTGAATAAAATCTCCAAAATTTAGCTTCAATCAAATTAAAATGAAAATACAGAATGTTTTATAGATAAGATCATTTGGAAGGAAGTAAATTACTTTTTTATCAAAAGTCAGTAATAATTTATTTGATTATTGAGTATATAAAGTATTCCAGTAATCATAGCAAACAACAGTAGCTAAAATTTCTACAAGGATAAACTTTCTATATTTTGAAGGGAAGAATACAAAACTAATACAAATTTAAATGAAAACAGCTGTTCAAAGATTACATGTTCTTCTGTGTAGCAGATGACTCAAGATGCAGTGACTTTATGATGGTCTCCTAAATAAATGAGTGATGAAAGAATATCATGCTGGAGAGCAATATATAGAACCAAATCAATGGTTCTCCCACTCTTGTATTAGTAAAAATGTTAAATAGAAACAGGTGCCTGTTTTCCTACTTCAGTGAATTAAAAACAAAGTGAGATACCCACAAATAAGTTAAAGGAATGTTTGCAAAGCAACATAGTGTTGTGATTTTTCTTTATTACATCTGAGTTGCTTCAGTAGTTTTAGCTTTTTATTTTCAAATACTCCTTTTTAAATATTTTCTTAATCAATTTTCCCATTTTTAATAATTAAAAAATAAATCATTTAAAATACTACCACTCATTTCACATCAATTTATATTACAGATGATGTATAAATACCGTAATTTTAACTACTCCTTAAC
The DNA here is from genome assembly GCF_047511655.1 of Castor canadensis. NCBI lineage: Eukaryota > Metazoa > Chordata > Mammalia > Rodentia > Castoridae > Castor > Castor canadensis. Next base: position 127,529,595 of record NC_133387.1, on the reverse strand, counting down.
TGTTGACAAATTGAGCACTCATAGTTTGGGTTCATCAGTATAAAGCAATCAAAGCTAAATGGGAGGTTATTTGTTACTTGGGGAGCTCTGGTTGGATGCAGTGATGCAGAGATTCTGGAGGCATTTGGTTTTACTGTTATTTCTGGTAATAAACCAGAATTCCATTCAATGCTTAATTTTTCTTTTAACTTTTAATTAAGGAAAATTTCAACATTTCATAAAGAGAATAGCATTATGAATCCTCATGTAGTCATCTCCCACTTTCAAAAACTTTCAGTTTATAAATGCTTAGTTTAAAATGTGTAAATTTGGGGAGGTACCAGGGTATAGATGGGGAAAAGAGGATAATGGGGGTGAATAGGTAGAAGTACATTGTGTACATGTATGGAAATGTAATGATGAAGTTCATTATTTTATATAATAGAAAATAAATGAAATGTATTCATTTTGATACAGTAAGAAGTATTTTGACATAATAACTGTACTTATATTTGGGGTACAATGTGACAATTGGGTGTACATGTAATAGTCAAATAATGGTAGCTAGCCTTTTGTCTCCTTTGACAGCCTTTGTTTTTGAGTCCTTCACACTCAGTTCTTTATAACTCATAATAAATTATTAAACTATAGTCACCTTACTGTGCTATACAATATCAAACCTAATTCCCCATTATCAAATCTCTGTCTATGCTACTTCCCTTCCTATCCTCTGCTGAACACTGTTCTACTCTCTACTTCTATGAAAAATTTTTCTAGCTTCTGCATGTGGACAAGGACACATAGCAGTGATCTTTCTGTGCTTGGATTATTTCCCTTAACATAATGCCTTTCAGTTTCTGCCACAAATGACTTGATTTCATTCTTTTTATGGCTGAGTAATATTCCATTCACCCCCCCATGTCTTTATCCATTCATCTGTTGTTGGACACTGTGGTGGATTCTGTTTATTTCCTGTTATAATTAGTGCTGCTAAAGAAACTTGTGAATTGTGCAAATGTCTCTTTGACAGGCTGACTTCATTTCTTTTGGGTACATACCCAGGAGTGGCATTACTGGATCTATTTTTACTTTTTTGAGGAACCGCCTCATATTGTTTTCCACAGTAGCTGTTCTAATTTGTATTATCACCCACAAAATGTAAGAGTTCACCTTTCTCCTCCCCATCTTCATCAGCATTTGTTATTTTTATCTTTTTTTATTGTAACCTTTCTAACTGGGGTGAGATATTTCACTGTGGTTTTGATTTGTATTTTCTTTATGATTAGTGATGTTGAACATTTTCTATCTTTTTTTATTGTAGCCTTTCTAACTGGGGTGAGATATTTCACTGTGGTTTTGATTTGTATTTTCTTTATGATTAGTGATGTTGAACATTTTCTTACATACTTGTTGGTATTTGTATATCTTTTGATAAATATCTATTCAGATCACTTGCCCAATAATGGTTATATTTTTATTACAAATATAGAAAAATCTAGAATAGCATTTAAAATTAAGCATTCACTTGTTAAAATTGGGCACTCAAGAAATGTTTTCTTTCATACTATAAGCATTTTTAAAGTTTTCCAGTTAAAATAATTAAAACATCATAATTCTGGTCATTTAGCACAGTGGTTAAATCCAGATTATAAACATCTGCCACCTCATTGACTAAAATTGAAGTCTTGAGAGTGTTGTGTGCTGAACTCAGAGTGGATAGGTTATGGTCAGGGTTGAGGATATCTTTGGCACACTGAATAGTCCTTTTTATCCTGGTTCGGAAGGAGAGACACTGTTAAAAGCATACGAACCACTTGAAGGAAATTGCAGGAACTCAGAATCTTCGACTCTTTTTTTTCTCTCCCTTCCTAGGTGCCATAGATGAATAGCTTTGCTCTACCACACACTCCTGCTGTGATGTACTGCCTTGTCACAGTCCCAAAAGTAGTGTGTCCACCCAACCATGGACTGAAGCCTCTAAAACTAAGAGGCAAAAATCTGTCTCACCTCTTTTTAGTTGGTTTTTCTCAGGTATTTCTAACATTAACAAAGTTGACTAACACATTTGGCATTATGAAAGAAGTTACGATATATTGCTTTTGTTTGGAATTGTACAGGGATTGTTAAGGATTCTGCTATGTCTCTTGTTCATGTAGAATGCTTTATTCCCATCAACAAGGAAGCAAGTGCCTTCCCTCAGTGGGAGTGGGGAGATGTGGAGCAGGGTGAAAGAGACAGGGAAATAGAAGAGTCCTAGGTAACTGCACAGCTTTGCTTTTGCACTGTGTGACCACCTTTGCAGATCTGTTTCTTGTGCTAAGCAAGGAATAAGAATTTAGAAATACTTTTAGCCCAAGAAATTTAGTTTTAAAAACCTTTAGGAGAGATAGGGAAGATAGAAATTAGCCCATTAAAAACTCACAGCTTTTTCTTCAACAGAAGGGAGGTACATTTTGCTTGTTTGTTTAACATTTTTTCATCCTAGATCTATTTTAGGGCAGCCGTCCTAAGAGCTGACAGATACTCAAACATAGTGGGAAAAAGACTTGAGATAATATTAGGGTCATAGAGTTGTTTTTTTTTACTTCTGGACTAAGGGACCTCTTTATACTCAGTACAGAGATGGTGCTTTTAAATTGTAAACTTACCTGATGTGCTTTACTAGCCTGTGTCTGCTAAACCTACACACAGTGAAGTGAGGCTAGCTAATGCTGTATACATTTCCTTCTAATATTGAACAAGGAAGATGACAGTTTAGTAAGATTTTTCTTAATACATGAAAATTACTTTGTTATCATTCATGTGTTGTATTTCTAAACTGTTTTAATCAGATTATTTTTATGCCCAGGTAAATTATCTTTTAATATTTGATACTTTTAGTAAGTAGTAATTATTTTTTAAATAGTAGAATGAAATAGTAATTATCTTTTAAACATTTGATACTTTCAGTAAATCATTTTGGAATGGCATCAAGTAATAGCTAAAGTTTGAATTAGATCAGTTTTGTGCCTTGGTTTCATAACTTTTAACTATGATTTGGGTTCATCCTTTTCTCTCTACTTTACTGAGGGTTGATTGAAATTTTGAAAGATTGACAGATTTAGTAATCTTCCCCCAACCCACAGATTAAAAACTGATTAAAACAGGGTGATTTGTTATAGGCAGTGAATTAGCCATATTACGGAACTCTGTTTTCCCAGCTGCTGACTTACAGATATGGATATTTAAGCCAATTCAGGGTTATTCTCTTCAGGCAAGGAAACTTAATGAATGATAAAGAAAGGGGATGTTGACTAACTCTGCTGGACAACATTGAATCTTTATACCAATGATAGTTTCCAGCATTGGTAGAAATTCACTCGTGAATAACAACAAAAATAAAAATTTCAGTATAAAGAAAAACTCACTGATACCTACATTTTGATTCTATGATATTATCTTACAGTTTCATTCCATTATGTTTCCTTTTATTCTTTTGATAAATATTTATTGAATATATTTTGTGTAACAGGCACCATGCTCATTACTAGGAGTACAATGGTTAGAAATAAGAGATGCAGTGTTCGTGAGCATCTGCTTATAGAGTCTAGTAATTAATGTGTATGTTAGTTACCAGTTAATTACATAATTAACTATTAGTGTCAATAGACAATCAAATAAACCATCTGAAACATAAAATTACAGCTATGACAATCGATCAGGAAGAAAAGTATGAGAGGCCATGAGAATGACTTCAAACTGGTCAAAGACTAGGGAAGACTTCTGGAAGTAAGGCTTGGGTTTCTCCTGTTAGGCACCCTCTGAATAAGTGCCAGCAAGAAGGATGTTTCGGTCTGCGAGATGAAATGGGCTAGAGGAAAAGGCCTCAGGCGGGAGGGAGAACTGCCTCTGAGCAGTGATGCTCGGGGGGAAAACCAGTATGGCTTGGTGCCAGAGTGAAAGTTGAGGATAATGTGTGAACAGGCTGGAGTGGTGGGTAGATTAGGGGAGCAGTTAGATAGGTTGTTTTAATTCTAAGCGTTTATTAAAGTACTTCACTAAAAATGTATGGTTAAAAACTTTTGGAGTGCACCTCAATGAAGAATTTATGGCTCCTAGGTTTTATTCAGTAGCGCCCCTTAAAGTCCTTTTGCACACGCTCCCTCTCACCACTCTCCCTTTCCCAAAGATAGTTATGATCTGGAATTCAGTCACCACACGTTATTTTTGCCTGGTCTCAAACTTCATATAGTCAGAATTATGTATTTATGAGTTTGTGTCTGGCTTCTTTTGCTTTATTTTATGTCTGTGAGATACTTGGGTATCAGCACATGTACATAATCTGTCCACTCTTGGGATGGCAATACAGTGCATGAATAGTATACTTAATAATCATATTGATGTTCCTTTGGATATTTCTAGTTAGAGGCTATTACAGAAAATGCTCTATGTCTCTGTCTTACTCCTTGTTTATATCTTCAGACATACATATGTTCCTGTTTCTGTTGGGAAGATGTACAGAAGTCAAATTGCTGTTACCCGTTCAGCTTTAGTGGGTGCTGTTACGTAGTTTCCAAAGTAGTCATAACACCTTATTCTCTTACTAGTAGTATGTGAGAATTCTAGTTGCTCCACATCCTCATCAGCACTTAGCATTGCCAGGTTTGGTTTTTTTTCAATGTAAAGAAAAAATTATATTCAGGTATAATGCTATGTAGTGTCGTTTTAATTTGTATTTCTCTGATGAGGTTGAAAATTTTTTCTGTTAAATACTGGTCATATCCGTGTTCTTTTGGGAGTATGCCTAGTCAAGTGTATTGCCCATTTTTTCTATTTGGTTCTCTCTTACATTGATTCGTAGGGGTCCTTCAAGTTTGTGATATAAAATAATTCAAATTATCAATTTTTCCTGTGACATTAGTTAAGGCATTTTAACAGCTTGTTTGAGGAATCTTTCTATACCCTAAAGTCATGAAATATTACAGTGTCTTTTAGGAACCATTATTTACTTATGTATTTGATGTACATGTGAAATTTATTTATGAGTGATATGATCTAGGGGTAACGATTCTTTTTTTCCCATACGGATATCCACTTGTCTCAGTACTATATATTGAAAAGACTCCACTACACTGCATTCTAGTCTTTGCTATAGATCAAATGACCATATGTATGCATCTGCTTCTGAACGTTTGTTCTTTTCCATTAGTTCATTTATTCTTGTGCCTTTATAGCATGTTTTTAATTAGTAAAACTTTATAGTAAATCTTGTTATCTTGTACTGTAATTTCTCCAAGTTTGTTTGTTTTTAACAGTACTATGGCTATTCTCAGCTATTTGAGAATCAAGTTTCTACAAAAATAATCTGGGATTTTAATTGAGATTTACCTAAATTGATAGATTAATTGGAGAATTGACATCATTAGAATATTGAGTCTTTAGTTCATGGATATAATACATTGTTTCATTTACTTGGGCCTTCTTTATTTCCTCTATAATGTTTTCACAGTTTTCTGTGTAGAACTCGTACCCGTATTTCTTCAGAATTTGTTGGAGTGCTTTTTGATGCTAGTGTCAATGTGTATTGGTTTGCAAGGGCTACCAAAACACAGTACCACAAATGAAGTAGCTTACGTAGAAATGTATTTCCTCGTAGTTCTGGAGACAAGGTGCATGTAGCATTGGTATCATTCTGAGATTTCTCCCTTAACTTGAAGCTTCCCCTCTTTTCCCTGTGTCTTTGCATGGTCTTCTTGTTAAAAGGATTCCAGTCATATTGGAATAGGGCCCGCCCATTTGATCTCATTTTGCCTTAAGTATCTCTTTAAATGCCCTGTCGCCAAATATAGTAGTCTCTCTTTGTTCCTTTTTTCTGTATCCCCCTTTTTCTTTCCATGGTTGCAGTAACCTATGGTCAACCAGAAATGGAAAATTCCCCCAATATGTTTTAGAGTAAAAATCTTTAGTATTTCATTATTAAGTATGATACTTGCTGTAAGCTTTATGTAGACACTTTTTTCCAAATTAAGGTATCTCTTTTTTTGTGTTGCTCATTTGTTAAGAAATTTTTAAGTCACGAGTGGACTTTGACGTTCATAGACCATTTCAGTGTTAGTAGTGGGAAAAAGTTGATTAGACACATTGGTTTGTAATTTGACATAAAGAGCAGTGGAAAAGAGAAACTTTTATTCATTGGAAATTGAAGTTTATGATGTATCTTAGTTTTTATGAAGTTTGAAAGGAATGATTTGGAGGAAACTGGGAAAATTAGCTTGAAATTTTCATTGAAAATATTTTAATAAAGGTTCATTGAAAACATTTTAATAAAGCTTCATTGAAAACTTAAAAATTTAGCTATCTAATATTTCTAAAGATCCAGGTGTTCATACTAATTGACACTTAAGTTATTTGAACATAATTTTCCTTTCTTTATACTTTGTCCAGCAGGCAAAAAATGTTATCCAATATGTTTTCAGAAATTACAGAAATAATTGCTCTATTTAGTTGGCTCTGATATTTTGAAGTTTAGTACTCCAAAATAGTATGTATGAGTGGTTAAACTGTGAGCTTCACAGATTGTTACCAATTTTTAGCTATTTTCAAATCATTAAAATAGATCATTAAAATATATCTCAGATGATGAACAATAAGGAGTACTTATGAGGTAGTCATGATAAGTGTAGTAGTAACTAAAGATAATTTTTTGAGAATTAAAATATTCTAGGTGGTGTTCTAACTGATTTACATACATTATCATGATCCTTAAATAATTGTTATAATCAATCTTTTATTTCTCTTTTATATGGATAAGGAGACCGCAACACAGAAAGGTAAGCCACTAGCTCCAGCTCACATACCTAATGAATGGAAGAATCATGATTTGAACCCAGCAATTGACTCCAGAGCTTCTCTGTAAGGCTATGTTATGTTATGCTGGGATAAAAATCTTTAATTTAAAAATAGATCCTTGAAATAAATGAATAATGCAATTTAAGTACAGACTCAGAAAGAGCTACAAAAGTGAGTTTTCTATGCTCTGATCTCATTATTTGCCCATGTTCTTATGCTTGGTGCATAGTAACCCCTCATCCCCCGTCATTCCTAAACCATTCAGTCTAATCACCACCCCAGCAATCCCCTTCATACACCAAGCCACTCCTGGTGCTCTTGATAACAATATAACTGTTCTGAAATGAGACTAGATGTAATGGAGAATCCTGCTCCTCAGTTTCCATACTAATAAACCAGTGTTGAATTATTTAATGTATAAAGTTCTAGAATGGCTAAAGTTAACCTTCAAGAGTCTAAAAAGAAAAAAAAAAAACAGTGCCTGAAATGACGCATCTTCATCTATCTCAGAATATCCCATTCTACTTCTTTACCTTTCCCCTGTTAAATCTGTTTTTCCTCAAGTATTGTGTATTTGAAGCTTTTTTGTATAAAGGCTTTTTTGTTGTTATTTCTTTTCCAAGATTTTAACTGCTGCTTTCTACTCTTTTTCCTAGGTGTATATTACTAGCTCAGTGGGTATTTTTGTTGATCTACCCAGCATTTGAAGTAGATTTGTGTGGGGCTAGGAGTTTAGCTCAGTGGTGGAAGACATGCTTAGCATGTGTGAGGGCCTGGATTCAGTCCTCAGCACTGGAAAGAATAGATGTATGAAGTGCAATTCTTTTGTAGGTTGAAGTTTGCATGCACAATTCACACAACACCTGCTTAGTATTTGTAATTGTTGATCTCTGTTATTTGAAATAATGAATAAGCCAGCCAGTTTTGTGTGACTGTTGATTTGCTTTTTAACAAGGAGAATCATCTCGAGTTTTATTTTGATTGTAAATGAGAGACCGTTGATGAGTTAGCAAGAGTTTTTTCTGCTTGGACAAATAGCTTAAAGTTATTGTTTTTAGTGGTTGAAAACAGAACAATTTTTTTTCCATGTAAAAGATAGCACTAAATCAGATGGAAATAATTTGTACTCTTGGCTCTATATTCATAAAGTTCTCTCTTATTTTTAGTGAGCCATTTCTTTCTGTGCTTTGCTCTGATGCTTTAGTGTAGTAGTTAAAAACTGACTCTGGAGCCACCTGCCAGGGTTCAGCTTTTGCTACCAGATGGCACACAGAAGTCATATGTTCTTGCACAAGATACTTGAACCCTCTGCTTCAGATTTCTGATTTGTAAAATCGAAAGAGCATACCTTATGAAGTTGTACTGAAGATTAGATAATACATGTAAAATTCCTAGCACAGTATGCATTTATTTAATAACCAAATGACCTTTAGTAATGCTCTTAAGCATGAAAATAACAGTCAGTGGTGAGTAGTGCAAATAATCCTTTGAGGAAGGAAGATATTTCTGAGTCTTTAGAAATCTTATTCCTATAGGTTACTATTACCAATGAAAGGGGGGCAACTTTTATGTATTAACTCGTAGCACTTACATGGTGTATAGTTTACATTTGTTAACTGGTATATAGTCTTATGCCCAAATGAAAAACTTGAATGTAAGTGAATGATGTTCTTTGATTTTCCTCTGCGAAAGTTAATTTTATATGCTAATTTGATCGCATCCAGATACCTGGATACTTGGGTAAGTTTTATTTCTGAATGTGCTTAGAGAGAGATTAGCATATGAATATATAAACCCTATAAAGCATACTGCCCTCCCCAGTGCAGGTGGTCATCATCCAGTTTCTGGGGCCTGAATACAACAAAAGGATAGAGAAAGGGAGAATCTGTCCTTCTCACTCAGACTGCAAAAGCTGTGACATCAGACTCGTTCTACTCTCAGAGCTGTTGATTCTCAACCCTTCAGACATGGGCTGGAATTTTAGTCCTTCAAAATAATACACTGGCATCCAGGTATAGTGGCTCACAGCTGTAATCCCAGCTACTTGGGAGGCAGAGATAGGAGGATAGTGATCTGAGGCCCTACCCAGGCAAAAGGGGAAGACTCTATCGAAAAATAACTAAAGCAGAAAGGGCTGGAGCATGGCTCAAGAGATATAGTGCTTGCCTAGCAAGTGTGAGGCCCTGAGCTCAAACCTGAGTACAACTACCAAAACAAAAACATAAGCAAAAGAGACCCAAAACAAAAGAAAACTAATTCACTGTCCTTCCTGGGTTTCTACCTTGCAGATGATAGATTATGGAATTTCTCAGTCTTCATTATCCCACAGGTCAGCACCTTATAATAAATCTCTTTAAACACACAGTATATTTTTAAGAGACATTATACACACACACACACACACACATATTCTGGAGAAACCTTAAACGACCTCATATTTGATACTAACCATGGCAAGTTATATGATTAATCAACAGTGCCACTGAGGAAGCAGTTGAATTCCCACAGCGAGCTGAGATAGCACAATGTGTTTAGGCAATGTGGCTTTCCTCAGACATCACTTCTTTCAGATACATTTTTCCAAGTGGAAAGATGGCTCAGCACTGTCTATTATTGTATATGAAGTCCTGTGCAGTGTGTTGTTGGTATGATACTGCAGTAAACACTGTATGCTGAAGTCTCTCAGGACCCTCATGAAAATGAGGTGCCTGTCTCAAGAGGCTCTCTCAGAGAAGAGAAATTCTAAATAAAATACCATGAATAAAGAGGCACACATGAATTTATTATAAGAATATATAATCGTGGGCCTAAAGAAAATGAGATGTGGCCCAGCAGGCTGCTATCATTATGTGCTCTGTGTGGTCACATACTTGAACACATAGTGATCCATGATTGCTCCTTCTTTTGGTCAGATAGACAAAAGGAATTTTGTCTTATAGTGATAGAATGCAGCTCATTCATAGGTGTTATGGCCCACATTCATTTGGTCTACACAAACCTCTCCATCACTGACAACTCAGCCTGTCTTCTTTTCTGCCTGCCCTGCCCCCCTAAGTAGAATGAGATGGAGTCACAGGAACCTCAGACTTCACCATGAAGTGAAATGCAAAGTAGCATTTCATTTCAGCACCAGACAGAGGTGCTGAAAAAGCCCTGTGAGCCTTGTGGAGATTCAGGCCACGTAAGGAGGTAATTAATTGCTCATGTAGTCTCCTTTCAGCCTTGGGTCTTTTCTTTAAGTTTGGGTGCCCCCTTCTGCATGAAGGGCTTATGCATTTTCAGTAGTTTTCCCTAAAAGTCTGTTTGCCAAAAATAGCTTTGCTACTTTTTTTTTTTTAGAGTCTCCTCTTTATTAGAGGATCCTGAAATTTCAAACTAAGCGTTGACATGGTTTTTATAGGTGTCTTGGTATCAAACTGGGCACCATCATGTCATTGAGTTTAGGACATTCCCTTAAATTGTATCTTTTTTTTTTCCTTTGCTACTTTTTAGAAGCAGTTATTATTAGGTTTTTTTAATTCTGGAAAATATTTGAAAACATAATCCAGATAACCCTGCTTAACATTCCTTTTTAAAAAGTGCATTCTTAGATGAAGCTACACAGCCTCCCAAAGCAGAACATTCAGGAATTTCTACGTATTCTGTTATATACCTCAGAGTTTGTGTATATGGTTTCCACTTAATGTCATGTTGAGACATACAAATATTTGCTCTAGGACAGGCATTTCTGACAACTCTTTAGAGGGGATTAGATGTGGGAAAAATGCAGTGCCCTCCCTGCTGGAGTCCAGAGGATAATTTTGGCTGAAATTCTAATTAATAGTTTGTGCATAATATTCCTTTGAGTAATGTGTCATTTGGGTCTCTGCTTACAAGTGACCCAACTAATTAATTTAGTTTCAGACAGGACATACTTTTATGAATCTGGCACTTGGGATTGGAAAACTTTCAAAAATTTTCTCTGCTTCTTTTTGCTTAGCTACTCCCATTTTTTTCTCTGAATAGGCTGGTTTTCTCAGATCCCCAGATCAAATGGTAGAAAACATGGCTGCTCCGTACTTTCCAAGATTCCATCTCTCTGAAGAGTCCATTTTAGCCTGAGCTCAAAATCCCTTAGTTCTAATGTCAGATTTCTGAAAAATAAATTATTTGTCCAACTTGGAGTGTTCTTTCAAAAACCAACAAGTTATTAACAGGAGGTCACATTGACTGTAGGTGAGGGGTGTTTTCCAGGAACAAGATGCTAGACTGACAGCTCAGTCATTGTCTAAACTTACAAACTTTTAGGTAATTCTATAACTTTCTAGATACAAAGTTGCAGTATCAATCGTGTAACTGAGTAAAATTCCAGTCTATTTCTGAATTAGTGTCAATGGCCCTTAACCACCAGACTTTTTTTTTTTTGGCAGTGCTGCGGTTTGAACTCAGGGCCTTCACCTTGAGCCACTGCACCAGCCCTTTTTATGTGGTGGGTTTTTTGAGATAAGGTCTCCCAAAATGTTTGCCTGGGCTGGCTTCGAACTGTGATCCTGTGCTAGGATTACAGGCGTGAGCCACCGGCGCCTTGCTTAACCAGACTCCTTAATTCCATTTCCCTGACTGTAATTTCCTTTCCTCATCATTTTTATCTCTTTTATAGCATTGCAGAACTTTATTTTATGTAGTGTTCAATTTATTCCTTTATAAACTGATATCAAATATCTTAAGCGAGCTAGTGATTCCTGGAGGAAGATGGTGGGTGTTGAGAAGGAAGGCCCTGGACCAAGAGGCAGAGGTCTGAGTGTGAACCTTGAACTTACCACAAACTCAACAAATATGGCAGTACTACAGAAAACTGCCAAGCTTACCACACGCTTGCTGTGTGAGTACATAGAGAGTACTTCCTAAACTCCAGGTGTGGTATCCAGAAATTACTCTTGGACTTTTGACTTTGATATGGGGAATGGGAGGTACAGAAACAGGAGCCTTGCCCCCACTCAGAGACTGAAGATGGCTGTGATCTGGTGGAAGAGCCTTTAAAGCACAGTTGTGCTGTGTGTACATGAGAAAGTCAGGTTAGCTCTTCAGGATGGCTCCCGTATGAAGATAATCCATGCTGACGTTCTTGGTGAATTATAGAATAAACTTAGCTTTGTAATGGTTCTGTCTTGGCAAAGGGGAGTGCACTGTTTAGTTATTTTGACATAATCACATACCCTAATACACAAATGTACAGTAATGGTTTAAACACCATTAAGGTAGCACGTGGTAGTACCAAAGATCTCAGTGACCTTTGCCAAGAGGTCCCAGCTGTAAACTTTTGATGTTTATGTGCCTACAAATCTTTCTACCACTCATGGAAATTTTTGGCTCTGATTGTAGTTACTAGCTAGCTATGTGTGACCTTTCTGAGATAGGGTCTTACTAACTTTTTGCCAGGGCTTCTCAGTCTCTGCCTCCTGAGTAGTTGGGATACAGGCATGTATCATCATCCCTGGCCACAGTTTTCTCATCTTTAAAATTGAGATAACTAGTGTAGAGTACAGAATTGTTGTAAGAACAACAATTAGTGAAACGTTAAGTATTTAGAACAGTATCTAGTACTGGTAAGTGATCAGTAAGTATTAAACTAACTTTGATTTTTTTTTTCACTTAGTGTCATTTTTGTTTTCTGCTACTTTGTAAAACCTCTCTAAATTTGTTAAACCTATGAAGTGCTGCTTGCATCTAGCTTCAGCAAATAGTATTTTCTCTCTTTTTAAGTTTTTATTGTGGAAACTTTCAGCCATATCCAGAAGCAAAAAGGATAACATAACCAATCCAGTTAGCTGTTTCCATGTGATCTGGGCTTGCTGATACTCATGACTTTCTGAAATCTTCTCCCCTCACCTGAGGGCTAGACCTGTTGACTGACTTCTAACCAGTAAAACTACAGCAAAAGTGATGAGACGTCACACTGAGATTAGGTTACAGAAAGGGTTCTTGTAGTTCTCATAAAGAAAGTATTTATTTTGCATGCCTTCTTTCTGCCCTCCTACTCAATCACTTGGAGGGGAATTAGCTGTCATGCTGTGAGCATCCCACCTGGCAAGGACCTAAGAGAAGTACTCAGGGCCACTGGGAACCTGGCACCTCCGTCCAGCAGCCAGAGTGGGCCCAATGAGTCAGAGGCAGATCTTGTCCAGTCTGAGGCTTCAGATGTGGCCTGCCTTCTGACCACACCAGCAGCTTCCTAAGAGACCTGGCATCAGAGCCATTTAGCACAGGTCCATGAGATTATGAACGCTTCTCCCAAGGGCTGAGGCAGTTCTCATGCATCTGAGGTTACTCTGCTAGTCCATTTTCTGTTGCTGTAACAGAATACCTGAGACTGGGTTATGTATAAAGAAAAGAAGTACATTGTATGTGTATGTGAAAAGATCACAATGAAACCCATTTTAAAAAAAGATAAGAAATGAAATTTTCTTTAGCTCATTGTTCAGAGGCTTAAACTGTCTAAGATTAGATGGCTACATTTTCTTAGTTTTTGGTGGGGCCACGAGCTGCTTCAACTTACGGTAGAAAACCAAAGGGAGCAAAAGGGGCTGAACTTATGCAACAGCTGACCCATTCCTTCAGGGAAAACATGGCTCGAGCCACCTCTTCCAGGCCTCAGCACCATCACAGTGGGGCCTGAACCTACACGTGACTTTTGGTGGGAAAAACCATATGTAAACCACAGTCATTACTAAGACACCAGACTTAGACATAAGCCTCCATGCCTGTGGGTGCTGCTGACAGGAAATAATAAAAAGAAAACAGCACGTGCATGAGTGTGTACTGTGTTAGCTACTGTAAGTAACCTGGAAATGGTTTAATGTATTTGAGAGGGGTATCTGCATTATCACAAACACTAAGCTCTGTTTACATGGGAGACTCGCCAGCCACAGGGGTCACTGAGCTCAGACATGGAGGGCAATTCCCCACTCCTTAGCCCTTTCAGCTATTTTTCTAGGTTTATTGGGGCATAGTTTTAAGCATTAAAACAATGTAAACCTTTAAAATGCAGCCAATTTAAGTGTGCAATGCCATGATGAAATTCATGGAGTCGTGCAGTCATCACTATGAGTCAGCTTTAGGACGTTAAGGTTAGGGTTAGGGTTTTAATTTCTCTCATCCTCTCCGCCACTTGTCTGTTTTGTTGATTGCAGACATTCTTAAGAGTGTGTATTGATGCTATCTTACTGTAATTTTAATGTACAAGTCCCTAATACGGAAGCTGTTGAGTATCTTCCTGTGTGCATATTAGCCATTCACCTATCTTCTTTTGTAGAGTATCCATTGAAATGTTTTGCTCATTTTTAGTTAAGTTGTTAGTATTTATTACTCAGTTGTAAAAATTCTTTTTAAGTTTTAACAAGGATTTATTTTAATACAACAGAATGAAGCGGGGAGAAATCTAAAGATGAGAGCGAAAAGACATCTGCTAGAGGTACAGTAGTGGGAGACAAGCCTCCAGTTGTTAAATTTCTTTATATAGATATTCCTTGACTTAGGATGAGATGATAACCAGATAAAAGTCAACCATCATAAGTTGAGAATACCCTGTCACAAATGCATTTACTACCCCTAACCTACCAAATAACATAGCTTAACAGTACTGTGGACTATCAGTGCATACCTTCAAATCATGTGGGACTGTGGATTGTGGCTTGTTGCCACTGCCGTTATCATGAGAGTATATTATACTGCATTGATATGCGGTATGATAACCTGGGAAAAGAATCAGAATTCAAAGAATGGTTTTTACTTAATGCACGTTGCTTTTGTGCCATTATATAGTCAGAACATAGTATGTGAATGAGTTGAGGATCATCTGTGTGTTAGTCCTTTTCAGATACGCAGTTTGCAAATATTTTCTCAATCCACAGCTTATCTTAATTTTCTTAATGTTGTTCTTTGAAGTACAAAAAGTCTAAGTTTTTCTTTTATGGATTGTGCTTTTGTGGTTGATGTTTCTAAGCCATAGCCACCCAAATGTTTTCTTTTTCTTTTCCTTTTTTTGAGATGGGGTCTCCCTTATATAGCACAGTTTGGCCTCTACTTTAGGATCCTCCTGTCTCAGCTTCCCAAGTGCTGAGGTTATAGGTGTGTACCACTATGTCCATTTCCTGTGTTTTCTTCTTTTTAAGTTCTTACCTTTTAAGCCTATGATGTATTTTAGTTACTTTTTTGTACAGTATGAGAGAAGGTTTCAAATTAACCATTCATACATAGATATCCAGTTATGTCAGTATGGTTGAAAAGCTCTCCTTTCCCCATTGAATTGACTTGAAACCTTTGTCAAAAATCATTTGGCCAGGCAGACACTTGGGTGTGTGCCAGTAGTCACAGTGACTTAGGAGAGGGAGGACTGCTTGAACTTAGAGGAGTTTGAGGCCAAACTGGGGAATGTAGTGAGACTGATTCAAACTAATAATAATGATAATAACAATAATTTGGTTATAAGTGTAAAGCTTTATTTATAGACCCTCAATTCTGTCTTATTTATTGTATATACAATCTTACTACAGTTACCTTTATCATTGTAGTTTTGTAGCAAAGTTAGAATGTTTAGTAGTCAAGTTATATAATTTTTCTCATTTTGCTCTCTGTCTTCTCTGCATGGGCTTATGGTTGGCTGGGAGTATGTTGGTAGCTTGACCTTTCTGGTGTCTTCCACATAATGTGTGTGAAGCTTATCAGCTTGTTCTATGCGATCTCATCTGGATTTGCTTGTTATATTTCTGCATGGTCTGAAGGTTTGTTTGATTCAGCCAGGATGGGAGCCTTAGGCTAGCTGAGCCATTGACTTTTTCAGCTCATCTGTCAGGGAGCTCACAGTTGTGATGACAATGCTGCTGGGCGTGGGAACCTTGGTTACCTGGTCCAAATCCAGTCAACCCTCTCTACCATTAAAACTGCAGGTTTTCACAGCTTATCCCTCATGGGTTGTAGGCACAGCCCTAGTAGGTAAGGCTGCCATACACTCGAGTTCAGTGGTTTTTCATTTGGTATCACCTGTGGTTGGTGTCCAGCTTTCTAAGGTGGTTGTCTTGACAGTTTATCCAAGCTTATCATTGCTATTGGTGCCACAGGATTTGTTCAGTAACAAATTCACCATCCAGAAGTCCTGCCTTATTTTATTTTTTAATTTTTTATTATATAGTTTTGGCTTTACAAACAATGACAAACATTTTAAACTGGCCATGGTGGCATGCATCTAATAGTCTCAGCTATTTGGGAAGCTGAGGTAGAAGAATCACTTGAGCCCAGGAGTTCAAGACCAGCCTGGGCAACATAGACAGACTCCCATCTGATCTCTAAGGCACTAAAGTGAGAAACATACATTTTTTTAAAAGAATTAAATCATAACTCATCTATTATTTATATATGTACCTACTTCCCTCCCCCATTATAACTTTAATGCAAATCATAGACTTTATTTCCATTTGTAAATATTTCTGCATCTATCTCTAAATGATAACGTGTTTTCTTCCAGTGTAATGAGAATACTATTATCATGCATTAAAAAATTCATAGTAATTTCTTAATTCTTTCCATATCTAGTCAGTTTTCAAATTTCTAGTGGTTTCATAAATGTCAAACATTGTTTTGCTTTGTTTTTACAACTGTTTATTTGGATCAGGATCCAAGTAAGCTTCATGTATTACAATAATTGATGTGTCTCTCAGGTCTCTTGTCATCTGTGTTTTTTTCTCTTTCTTTGTCGCTTCACTTTTAGTAATCTAGGCTACTTGTCCATGATAGTAGACTGTTTAAGTCCCTGCATTCTCTCCCATTGTGTTGCTTGGTTCTCTGTAATTTCCTCTAAGTTGGTAGTTGGATCAAAAGCTGTTCTGTAATATAGTAGCCACTAACCACATATAAGCTGCAATTAATTAAAATTAAGTAGAATTTGAATATCACTTCTTCAGTCTTTGTGGCTACTCTTCAGATACCCAATAGCCATATGTGTCTCTAGAAGTTTCCATATCGGACAGTGCAGAAAGAACATTTTTATCAATGTAGAAACTTCTGTGGAACAGCACAAATCAAGAAGTTAGATCAGATTCAAGTTTGAGGTTTTTTTCCTTTGTGGAATATTCCAATCATATAACAAATGGTTATATGTTCTCCTATCATGAGATATTTTTTGTCTGATTATCTCTCTTTAAATGATGTTAGGTGACTGTTACTTATCTCTTATTTCACAGAAGTTACAAAATGATGATATTACAATTCTATCATTCATGCTTCATTTTTTTGTCTGGAGTAGGTACTCTGTAAACAGAGACTCTCTTCACTTGTTAATTGGTTACTTAGCAATTACCCAGGAGTAGGTTCATATAGAAAAGGTTGGATAATTTCTTAATTCCTTGCTTATTTGAAAGTAATATATTTAAACTATACTCAACCTGACGTAGAAGGTGGTTTTATTTCCCTTATTAATTTAGTGGAGTCCTTAAAGCAAATATGATTAGCATGCTACATAACAATATTATAGAGCTTGTTTTAGACATTAAATTTTTATTAATGGATAAAATATTAAACCATGATGGATTTTTAGGGCGTCCTGGGTACAATCTCTCAAACATGTTTGCTATTTATATAGTTGGTGTAAGATAAACTCCTACATAGCATTATGATCTTATTATGAATGTACATGGTACTTCCATCACAGCAGAAAAATATTAGTTGATTAAAAAGTCAGTTTATGTGTTTGTTTGTTTGTTTGTTTAGGGGATGCTAGGAATTGAACTCAGGGCCTCCTGCATGCTAAGCATGCATTCTACCACTGAGCTTTGCCCCAGCCCCAAATTTGTTTTTAAATACAAGTCATGTTCAGGTCTGATGGGAGTCATCCTCACATAGGATTTTCTGAAAGAATTATCTATAGGCAAGTGTTCAATCAATTATGAATTTAAGTGGAAGCTACAAAATATTTATACAACTACGAAGAATCTACCTGTATTAGGTGGTTATAGTCTTGCACCTTGTACCCACACCAGGGGCAAAATTGGGTCATTACTATAAAATCTTAAAATTGTTCAAGATGAACTTTTTAATAGTCATTTTCCTTTTTTTTTGGTTTTTCCTCCTTTTCTCCTTTATTTCAAGGTTAAATTTTATTTTATTTGTTTTTTTCAAAGTTTAATGATGATTTACTTCAATCATTGCATGTCAAAATACATTTTATCATTACAGTCAGTACTTTTTTTTAAAAGAACATTTTATAATGTCTTAGTCTGTTTTTTGCTGCTAAAACAGAATACTTGAGACTGGGTAAGTTACCAAGAAAGATAATGTATTTCTTACAATTTGGGAGGCTGGGGAGTCCAACAACAAGGTGAGAGACCTGGCAGGGTGAGTGAGCATGCAAGACAGCCAAGAGGTCAGGAGTGCTGAGGACCCTACACTGGCTCTCACAAGGACCAGCCCGCCCTGTGACACGCCTTAATCCATCCTCCTCATGGCCTCGCTCTCCAACACCTCGAAATAAAATTTAACTCAGTAACTTAAATTTCAACATTCACACCATGACAACCGTTCAGGAAGATACACTAGAAAATATAGTGAATTGTATTTATAAACCAATATCAAATGCATTATTTACTAACTACATGTTATTCTTGCTTGTTTTTTGAGCTTAGAGGGCAGACTTACTATTTTAATTATAGGTCATTGAAATGCTCTTGAAAATTTTTGTAGGAAATTTTTAAATGATCTTGTTTTCAGTTAGAACTTTCAATATCGATAAGTCGTGCTTTTTATTTAAACGATCTGTAACACTCGGGATCATTTGAAGTAGTGGAGCATTAAGGGAGTAGTGTTGTGAAGTTAATTTGAGACAGGTGAGGTCAAAGGGGCAGGCATCACTAATTAAAGCCTGTGGTTTGAGAGGACACCAGAAAGCCTTGGGGACCACCAGAGGCAGCTACATTAAGCCACTGCTTGGTGAGTTTGGTTTTCATCTTTTAACTGAGAGATAGTCTTTCAGTTACTGTTGGATGAACTCAGTGTGCACAGGTCTTAGAGTAGAGCGTACCTTGTGTTAACCAAGGTGAGTTATATCCTTCATGGACTCCCATCCTCAGAACCATTTCCCAAAAAGTGGGCTTGCAGCAGTTAGAAAACAGAGCCACTTTGCCTGCATTTCAGATAGTTCTTGACTGAAACTGTGATTTCAGAGGTCTGTATTAAGCTTTTCCCTGTATTGAGAATCCAAACTCCAAAGTCCAGTGTTCCTGTATCCATACATGGGTAGCAAATTTAAACTTGTTGGATTTCTTTAATTTGTACAAGTGTCTGTTATTTGGACTTACAATTTGTATAAAAGTGGCCCAATTCTCCCGTCCTGACTCTATTTACTGAAAAGTTGCTCTTGGTGAAGAGGAATGGAAACCTTGTCACAGTTGAGTAAGTCATTCCAATACTATAGAAGAGTAGGATAAAGATGAGTAGATGTCAACTTGAAATTTTCTTTGTCAGAGGATTTGGGATTTTTCATACCTACTGCTCATTGTGTCTTTCAAAGATAATTTTCTGTTCTTTCAGACTAAATTTCTACTGATGTATCAGTTTATAAGCTAGCCCTCTTGTATAATTAAAGCAATCTTAATTAGGAATCTGAGAATGCTTTGAAAATCATAATATGTCTGAAAGTTTAAGGGTTTGCCTGCCTGTGTATCTAATAATTGTAGGAGCTTTTAAATCCTCTTATTAAAACAACCAGACCCTTGATAATAAGCATTTTTTTAACTGGTAATATGGCCAATAACTGTTGTTGCTCATTGTGGCAGATTAAAAATTTTCTTCTATATTAATAGAACCTTGCTATAAGTCTGCCCTGTGGTTTTTTAAATGATAAAATTGCATGCAGTTCATTTCAGTTGGTAGTTATAACCGTGTGGATAAATGATCTTAAATTCATTTACGTCTTCTCTTAACAATCCTGTTAATATTTGGTCTACATTGTATAATTTTTGAAGTAGCATAGTGCAGGTAATGTTGGTAATCCTTTTTTTCAATAAAGCATCACTGAGAATGCAGTTTCAAGAATTCCGCTTTCCAAATTCACTGTGTATTTTACTTTCTTTATATGTGTTTATATACATCTGTGTATATGCATGTTTATATGTATGGATAAAATATTCCTAGACTTTCCTCTGTATTGCACTTTTTCTTTAAAAATTTAAAGGCGATTTAAATGTTGAATTTAACATTTCTTTCCAGACATTGTTATACTTGTAAGCAGTTCTGCTTGGCTATAGGTTTATCAGTAACCTTTGCTCATAATGTGATATTGTCTGAATGTCTTATTTTGTTCAGCTTTTCCTGGCACTGATGAAGCCTAAGGCTGCTGTTTCTTTGAGTTACTGATAATTTTTTATCTGATTAACTGACACATTTAGTTGAAATCAGACACAGCCCTTAGGCTGGGCATGGATTTAATTTAAAAAGTATCAAAGGTTTGCTCTGTGTGCTATTTAATCATCATGTTTATCAGGCAAAGAAAAATTACCAGAAGGACCATAGGGAGAGGGTTATCTTAAGGAGCAGTAGCTTGGGAAATTGGTAATGGCTACAGGGTAATTTACTGCTAACTTTTACATTCATTAATATAACATTTCCCACTAATAATTACAGTGCATGTAATATACTAATTAAATTGAAAGCATTATCACTAATTTTCCTTTTGCTAAACCCTAAGATAGCTGAATCAGAAGTGAGAATGTGAAATTGAAGAAAGCCGATATAATCACAACAATTTAAACAATTGACTAGTTGGCCAGTTAGGACACTTTAAAGATAGGACATGCAGTCACTGTGAATGTTTAGAAGAACTCACATTAGGCTGTGATGAAGATGTGAAATTTCTAAGTGAATGAAATGACTAGGTGCTATGGGTTTATAAAACACAACGCTGCTCCAACCTGAAAAAGTAATTCATCTACCAGGAACCAGTGCATCGGCATTTTCTGTGAGTGAGGTGGCACCACTCTCATGAGTAGGTATGCTGGGTAGATGGAGTGCACTGATACCATGGAGCCTGGGCACTGCCTTTGTTTGTTACGTAGCATTCAATACTATAATGTAATTTGCTTTCTACTGAAAAAATAGTTCATGCTACATAATGAAGCATGGCAACTACAAATTAATATTTAAGAGAAAACCTATCTCCTAGTAGGTTTCTTAACAAAACAACAGCAAAAACAAATCTGAAAAATGATTTATTTGAAGTTTTATGTAATTTAGCCAGTTATATATTGATATAGTTATTATCAATAACTAATATAATTATACATTTTAATCTATCAGTAAGCCTCCAGTGTTTTTCCCCCACTTCTATTAATGATATGCATAGAGTATAATAAAAACTAAAATAATATAATCATTTCAGCTTGTATTAAAAAATAAAACCTATAATTAAGATGCCTTATCTTTGTAGAAATAATAAAGTATTGTACCACTGCTAAATGTTTTTTGCTACAGTTCACAAATTTATTTGTTTTTGTTTTTTTTTGCAAGTCTTATGTTGTGTTCATTTTTAGAGCAGAAAAGTTTGTAGTTTCCATGGAAAGACCATGCTCAGTAGAATAATAAATCTTATTTATCAGTGAGGGAACTGAAAGCCGTAGAAATTACAATCTTGTCTTCTTTCCGCAGCTAGTCAGCATCAAAAAATGCAGCCAGTAAAACGTTATTTCTGTTTTGGGACCTCAGTCAGCTAATGATTTTACAAATCATCTAAAGATTTTATACTTTAAAGTAGCTCTATTTTTAAGCTTTTTATTAAAAATTAATAAACTTAGTCTTGTTTAAATCCTTTCCATTTCTTCTGTACCCTCTGCAGCCACTCACAGCAATGTCGTAATCGTTTGTTCTCTGATTTTTTAATTCTCATTGACTTTTTATTTTTCATCTTCTGCAGAGATGGGTAAGCTTCTTGAGGATGGAGGCTGTAGCTTATCCCATTTTTTTGTGTTCCTCCAATTTAATGTTCTGTTCACATTTACTGTTACTTTTGCTCTGCCACTCTTACCTCTCTCTTGGCTGTGTTCCTTATCCCGTCTTTTCTACATTAATGCTTGCTCCTTTTGATGCTTTATGTCCAGAAAGTAATGGTGTTGAAGTGCTAATGTGGTTCAACTGACAGAACTGCAAAATGCTTCAAAGCAGCACTAGAACTCCCTTTCTTTAGAAGCTGCCGCAGAAAAGTCTGCTCTTGTATAAGTCCTTCCACAAAATGCTAAGGACTTGACCAAATAAGTAATAGCTCAACCTAACCAATACGTTCACAGTAGCGTCAGAGTCTCTAATGCTTACTGGATTGGTTGCCTGGCTATTTCAGTCAGTGCTTGCACGTGAAATAATTTGACAAGTTTGGAATACTGGCTTTAATTGGGTTTTTAATTTTAATATTCCTAATTGTGATTACAAAGATAGTTCAGAACCTAAACATACATTGATATTGATACCTACAGCTTTCAAAACTGTTTCTGATCCTTGGTCTTATTTCTAGATCTCTCCACAGCTGACTTGTGATCCTGCAGCTACAAAAATCACACTAGGAATCTCATTATCTATTGGATATACACACAGCTTAACATGGGGAAGAAGGACTATAGAAGACATCTGTATGTTTTATTAAACTCTTATTCTCCATCCTGTCTCTGTTCAGTACAGTATTTACTGTTTGGCCACCGGAGCTGGGATAACTGTCTATTCAAGATAAATTTATTTCACAGAGTCAGCCGTGTGCAGTCCTTCATCATACATACGTAGGGATGAAGTCTGAAGGAGGATCAAGTCAGCGATGGAGCTAGCTGTCCCCACTGGTTTTCAGTTCTCCCAGGTGTGGTATCAGCAGGTAGCAAAAGAGCACCATTTTAACCACTCCCTCCAAAGGCTGGTCTTTCTGCTGTACGCCTGATATCAGATAGCTTCTGCATAAAGTCATTCATGTATTTGCTACTTTTCATTGCAGTGGTGGAGCTGATATTCATTAATTAGTTTGGAGGTTGGTTGTTAACTTGAGTTTATAGAGGTCAAAGAGATTGAGGGATATAGCTGGTCCTCAGCATTTGCTTCTCTTTATTGCAATTACATATATTTATGTTTATATTTATGCTGCAACATTTTGCAAGAACATGGAGATTCTGAACATTTGAACCCTAGTAAATACATTTTTAACAACACTTTTGACAATGGGTAGATGGGGGCTAATTGGAATAGTTCCCTTGAAGAATGCCTTCTCTTAAAGACAGGTGGAGAAATTAAAGAGCGTTTAGAAATCCATTTCCTAGCAGGTTTTCTAAGGGCCAAGGCTTAAAAGATCTGCTGATCTTATTTACTTACTGAGTACTTTCACCTGGTACAGAATGCACAGTGCTCAAAGGTGTATCCTTTCCCTCACCTACTCAGTTTCCACCTCCCTCCAATCTGTGTGACCTAGAAATCTTTCATATCTATAAAAGCCATGTTCTGTCCCTTGCATTTTCATTTAATGATATATTCTGAAAAAAATTCATTCTTATTGATGATGTGCTTTAATATTCTGTTGTATGTATATATGATCGTTTATTTAACCACTACTCCACTGATGGACATTTAGGTTGTTTTCCATCATTTGCTATTGCCATGAGTGCACTCATTATTTTTTATGTTTATGAATATAGTTTTGTTCTTTGTTGGTTTGTTTCTGTTTTGTTCTGTTTCATGGGGCTGGAGTTGAAAGCCCAGGGCCTCATGCATGCTTGCAAGGTCTTCACCATTTCTGTGAGTTTTGAGGTGGAATTCTAGGTCAGAAGGAATGTGTATTTGCAGTGTTAGGTGTGACCGTAATCCTAGTTCAGCTTTCTTCACAGGTGTGCCAGTGTGCACTCCTGTTTGCCTACCTTCTTTAAAGTTCTCTGACAAAGACATTCTACGTTCTGATGAAACTTACGATTTTTTCATATTATTGACATATTCAAACGGTTTTTTTTAAGACCTTTATGTCATGAAGCTGGGTGTGTTTTTACATAGTTCTGTTGTTTCTTACCTAGACTTTTATTTTTGTTTTTCAATGAAAATAGCACATAATGTATGGTACGAGACCTGAGTCCTTTTCCCAATATTGACACCTCTGTTTAATTTGGTGAACTTATCCAAATTACAGAACGTGCTTCATCTATAAAGCTGGCACCATGACATTATTTCTTTTCCGGGCTTGGCACTAGGCTTCATTCCTGTTTGTTGAGTGATGCACATGACATTTATTAGGTAGGGTATATAGCCATGGGTTCTTTAACTGCCCATGGCTTCTAGAGGAGCATTCTTCATGCTCCTCATTTCCATGCTGCACATAGTTAGTAATGTTACTCCTACACTTTCCAGATTTGTACCCAAGAGAATCAAAAGAGGAGAATTTCAAATAGAGCTGGTAGCCCTCAGTTGTTAGTGATTTATGTGCTGACACTGAACTTTCATGATGCATTACTCCATTCTGTTTGTTAAGGTTGATGTTTTCTAGAAAGCCTTCGTTAGGTGCTGAGCTCCTTTTACGTGGGGAATGACATCTCCTTTTGTATTTCTGTATCTGGAATGCAGAGCATATGGGAACTCAAGTATTTATTGAATAATTTACTAAATAGGAAAAAATAATCTGTTGGAATTTATCTTCTCGTGATTTTTGGACAGTAATTTAGTTAGTTCCTTCTACCTTTTTTCTTCCTTTTTTCTATGTAGTTTTCATTTTTAAGTGAGTACATACTATTCGGATCATTTTGCTTGGGGCCCTAGCTTTCATATCCATTTTTGGTACCTTCCAGGTACTGCTTAGTGTCCCACAGAGGAGCAGTGGGCTTAGATGCCCATGCTCTGTTTGTTGGCTTTCCCTTGGATTTGACCAGTGGTGGCACTGGGGAGATTAGAGGGCAAAAGAAAGGGAAGGCTCCTGGCTCTTCCCTATTCCTCTGCTGTCACTGGGTTAGCCCTTGCTCCAGCTCCATTAGATGGGTATACCAGGGCACTTGGTCCCCAGGCTCTCCTGTGCTCCTTTCTGTCCCTGCAGCCTAGGGCAGTAACTGCTTTCTGCTACTGCCAATCCAGGTTTGCCTCACTGTGCTCTTATTTGGCTGTGTTCTAACAAGCATTGAACAGTTTAATCTTTCATTTATTATTTTTTAATTATTTTGTTGCTAAAGTATTTCAGAGACATTATCAAAATGCCTCCATCTCACTCCAGTCAGAATGGCTTTCATCAAGGGAACACCATGTAACAAATGTTGGCCAAGATAGGGGAGGAAACAGCCTGTTGGGGGTATGTAAGTCCGTTCAGTTGCTATGGAGGTCAGTATGAGGGTTCCTCAAAAACTTAAAATTAGGACTACTTTATCCTTCCAGCAAGAACACCTTGGGAGCTTCAGGGAGAAAAACTATAGTTCTACACTTCTTCTCAGTTTCATATGTAGATAGTTTGATCTGGGATGACTTTATACTTTTATAACTAAAATGGAGTCTCAGAAGTAAAATAATAGATTGTTAATTTTTAAATGAAAGATTATTCCTATCTTCTGAAATTTCTGTCATTATTTTCAGCCTTAGTGCTTGTTCCCTGTTGAATTGAGAATGCTCCTAAAGGAAGCTGATGATGTTGCAGACAAGTGATCTGATGTCCTGTCCTGAGCTCGCTGTGTCCCCAGGAGCTCCAGATAGAGCTCATTTCCTGTTTCAGACACTAAGAAAAAGTACAAAGTCACGTGAGCAAAATCTTTAGTAAGATGCCGGAATATCAGAATTATTTCACATAAAGTAATACTCAGTTCTGTGGTTTTTTTATTAGTCTGGACTTGTATAATTCCCTCAAGTGAAGATTAGAAATTTAAGAAAAAATATTTATTGCTTTTCTAGCCATATAAATCTTAGTTTAGTTGTCCAGGCCCTAGAACGTTGTGGGCAGTCACAATGCTTCTTGTTTAGTAATGTCGTATTGCCACTCAGAGCCGTGATGCAAGTGCAACTCTTTAATTAATGGTTTGTATTAAAAATGTTAGAATGCCTTTCAGTTGAAAAACACTTTAAATTCAGCAGATCATTTTTTTTTTCTCCACAGGCAGGAACTCATTACCAGAGTAATAATGGTAACTGAGTCATTTTTCAAAGAAAATAATCTCTCTGATAAATGCAAAGTACTTATCTATCTTCTCATCTTTAGAATAAATAAGGCTCATATTCATTTGTTTAAAAGAAAGGGGGGGAGTTTGTTTTCAATTTATTTTGTTGGCCTTATGAGCCAACTTTTCAGTATTGAGCCAAGTGAGTATTAAATGAGCAGATAGATTTCCACCTTTCAGCCTTCCTCCTATGGGTAACCACCATCCCTCTGTGGCCACGTGCCTTCCTCATCCCAGTCTATAGGGTATGTTGGAGCTTTGTGTGGGATGAGGACATTTCACAGTAGAATTTCTTCTCTATCCCCATGCATGTTCTTGGTACTTTACATACCATGTTAAGGAGGATTTCGTAGTAGGAGTAGTAGTAGTCAGTAATAGGAGCTGTTATCTGTGATGCACCTATTTTCTTACAATCTAGAAGGACAAAGGATCAACAGTTCTAAATGGCTAGCATTTGGAGTATAATTTTTTTTAAAAAACATGTATTTCGTAATGTCAGCCTTCAGGCAAGAATGCCCTCGTTTGTAGTTCATTTTACTAGCTTCTTTATGGATCCATTCCCCTGCATCCCTCACCACTAAATTTTAATTTCTTAAGATCACCAGCTGTGCTGTTTTCAAATATATGTTTCCCTACAACGCAGGACTTGTAACCAGTAGGACTTCTAACATTATTGTTTGATAAATAAATGAATTTTGCCTACAGTTTACCAGCACATGGGACAAGAGACAAGTATATACAGTCACATGTGACTTGTTATACTGCTGTCTGATTAAGAAAGCAGCACATGCGTCATAAAGGCATCTGAGAAGTATGAAGTTGGAAAAATGAAACACCACTATTAAGAAATAAGCACTGGTAAAATTTGGTATATTTATGTTTCTTTTTTGGTGTCAATGAATATTTTAATTACTATATTTTAGTTCTCCACCTAATTTCATATGATAAGAAATTCCTCATATTACATATCCTTGGAAAATATGGTTTTAGTGGCTGTTTTCCTTTTTCTCTTCTCAATGTCTTGTAGTTCATTCAACCTCCCTGCTGTTCTTTAGAATTTTAGGATTTTTCACTTTTGTTCTAATTATATGCAGAGTATAAATACAATGAGCTTTTTATATTTAAGCTGTTGTTTGTGTATTTCTGGTTATAAATGTAAGAGTGCAGGGTCTAAGAGAATAAGCATAATAAAGTTTCACAATGCATATTGAAAGTTGTTTTTCAACAAGGATGCGTTGGTGACTGGCCCATCAGTGGTGTATGAGGTTCTACAGTTCCCCATACACTCAGGAACTTTGAATGGTGAGAAAAACTTAAATTACACAAATCCAAATTCAGCTCATATTTCTTTTGCTTTCCTAAGGAGGTTGAAGTTAGTCATTTGTATTCTTCAAAAATTGCCTTTTAATATCCGTTTCCCAATTTTACTATTGGTTTGTTAACCTATTCTTTACTGATTTGAAAGATATTAACCCCATGTCATATATGTTATAAATGGTATTTTTCTTTATTGCCTTTGTTTTGTTTTAGGTAATTTTACATTGCCAACTTTATTAAATCATAACTACTTGTTGAATATTTTTGCATATATGCTTTTCTAGAGCCACAGGTACAGGGGAACAGGACAAAAGACCTATCCTCACAGAGTTTGAAGAATGACATTATAAAGCAAATAAGTAAATTTGTAATATAATTTTAAGTAGTGCTAGAAGAAAATAGTCAGGGAAAGAAAATTGATAGAGACAGTGAAGGAGTAGAAAGTGAAGTCTGAAAAGGCTTGAAGTCTTTGTGGTCAGCCAGTGTGCATCAGAGTGAACCAGGAGTGCCAAGTAGGTAGGTGTTGATGTCAGAAAGAGGGGCAGGACCTAGGCCAAAGAGTGCCTTGTAGACTACCCACAGGAACTTGGAATTTACTCTTAACTAGGATAAGAAGCCACTGGAAGATTTTGAATGGAGGACGCTACATGTCCTGGTTTATATTTTTGAAAGATCACTCTTGTTTCTCTATGGAAACAGAATAGTGACAAAAAAAAACTTGGAGAGGCCAGTTAGTAGTCACTAAGAGTGTTGGTTGTTGGGACTAGGGTGGTGAAGAGAAGTGCTTGGGTTTTGCATGTTTTTGGAAGGTGAAGCTAACACACTGTTGTTTGATTAGGTGTAGGTCATAAGGAAGAAGGAAATCATGGATGTCTAAAGTTTTTGGCTTAAACAGCAATAGT
Organism: Castor canadensis; assembly: GCF_047511655.1. Lineage (NCBI taxonomy): Eukaryota > Metazoa > Chordata > Mammalia > Rodentia > Castoridae > Castor > Castor canadensis. The sequence continues at coordinate 127,501,412 of NC_133387.1, read as the reverse complement.
GCCATGGAAGAACACTGGGGAAAGACTAGTGGAATAGGTGCATATGACTGAGTCAGGAGTTTTGTTTAGACTCTGTAATTTAACTGCATTCAAAAGTGTTCTACTAGGGTATTGAAATGCCAGCATCTCAAGTGAGAAATAACTTTCCTTCTATGCAGAACTGAATAGCTTTTTTTGAAGAATGTTATTCTAATTTTACTTTTTCAGTGTAATTTTTAGACATTTCCTATTATATATTCTTTAAAATTTTCAAGAAACACAGGAGTATTTAAAATGAAAATTAGAACTACTTACCACTTCCCCTCATTCTCCACCCAATTCTGCTTGTTAGAACTGTGCCACACATTCTTCCAAAAGTAGTTTGGTCTTTCCTTTATAAACAACAACAAAATTCAGTACAACTAATCTCTTTCGAAGACCAAAGACTGGGCTTTATTTGTACCGTGTATGCATGCATGTACATGCATAGAGACATTCCCAGTTTTGCAAAGTTCAGCTGTTTGTTACATAGTGTTTCCCAGCTCCAGAAGAGAGACCTAGACGTTGTTACCTAGAGGTTGTGTGGGTCCTCTTCCATGTTAGCAGTTTAAAATGTATCTTCAGAATCGCTGTTGGTCGTTGGTGTCTAGCCTTTGGACCCTTAAGCACTGTGCAGATGTAGTGCCTGTTTCTGAATAAATTCTTGGTATAAGAGTCCTTTTGCCTACAAGTAAACATGGAAATGGTGGTAATAATGAAGCTGTGTTTTATCAGCTTGTGAGTATGTATTTGTGCCCGCTCTACTGTTGGGATTGTTCATGGAGGTCAGCTAGCTGCCTGGACTAGCTTTCAGCCATGTTGCCAGCATGTGTCACATTGGTGAAGAGTGGGGGTGGGGTGTTCCAACTTAACAAATGAGCTTGTGATACCTGCTTTTCAATTTGGCTATTGCTGACTTTGTAAGAATTTCTTAATGTCCCTTATTTATAAAAGAGGAAAGATCATGATAATCTACCTCAGGAAGTATTGTGAGAACAGTAACTAATATAAATGTTTAATGACATTATACACTGCTACCACTCAATGATATTATTGTTGACTTTATTTCCTGAGTTGCACTTATACATCCATCATTTATAGTGATACTATGTCAGCTGAATCATTTCTATTTATGTCTGATGGCCCCTGTTGCTTAGCAATGTACCAGGCCATTTACGGCCTAGTCTTTATCTCTAACTTCTCTGTTACAGACAGTATTATATTTTATTTTTATTTTCTTCTCCTTTGGTTTTAAATACTTAAAAAATACCTTTTGATTATCTTGATGACAAAAATATATTTTAATGTGCACTACACTTCAAATTTTCTGAATTGTGTTATATTTAGCAATATAAGTTCTTCTAATGATAACACTAATTTCCATGTCATCATTATTTTATCCTAATTAATAGTAAAACATAGAACAAAAAAACCCGTGGATTAATCATGTTCATTTCTCCAAGAATTTGAAATTCACTCTTTGATGAATTTGGTAACATATCTTCAAATGTTTATTCTTTCTTCTGTCAGCCGTAACTGCAACTTTTCCCTCAGTGGTTATAGTCAGCCTTCTAACTAAAATTCAGTGTTTTTGTTGAACTTTTAGCAGCGTATCATAACATGTAAGAAGCAGGCAGATATGGTTGGCAGACAAGGCTTACTTTAAAAGCTGGGTATTCTACTTAACAGCTATGTCAACTTGAATGGGTCAATCATTGTAATTTTTTTAATGTACAAAACCAATTTAATATTTTTGGGTTATTATAATGAATAACTGAGATAAGATATGTAAAGTATCTAACATAAATGTTGGGTCATACTAGATACTTGGTAATATTGTTACTCTGTTCTTACCTTTTCATCAAAATTATCTGTGTATTTGTACATAATATTACCTTATCATGGTTGCATTTTCTGTTGTTACAACCACTCTTTTTTCAATGTCTTTGCTGAATCTTTCTTCTCTTTACATTTTGGTGTATCCCCAGGGTAAACCACTCTTCTTCTTACCCTATGTCCTGTTTCTTGAAGTTCTTGTCTCCTGTCACTTCAAATACATGCTGACAACATCCACATATTTTTCTTTATTTTCTGGAGTACCAGAGTTGTATTTAATGTATCTGATAGTTTTATGTACTGGGAATAGTGCTGTGAACTGAATTGTGTTCCCACAAAAATTATATGTTGAATTCCAAACTTCCAGTGTTAGTGTATTTGGAGATGAGGCCTTGGGAGATAATTAGGTTTAGATGAGGTCCAAGATAAGGTTAACTGCCCTTACTAGAGAACAATCTCTCTCTCTCTCTCACTCTCTTGCTCTATTTGTCTCTTTCTCTCTCTCTCTCCTTTCTCTGTCTTCCCCTCCTCTCTTCTCTCTCTGTCCTCTCTCCTCTCTCTCCCCTCTATCTCTCCTCTTCCCCTTCCCTCTTCCCTCCCCCACCCCACCCCAGGCTCCCTGAATCATGTGTATACATAGTGAGAGCACAAGTCTGCCATCTGTAAGGCAGGAAGAGAGTTCTCATGAGAACCTGACAATGTTAACACCTTGAACTTGAACTTCTAGCCTCCACAAATGTGAGAAAATAAGTCTATGGTATTTTACATAGCAGTCTTGAGACAACTAAAACAGAAACCTCGTAACCAAGCTAGATAAGTGCAGTGATTCCTTTTAAGATGTGTCTCATTTCCTTTGTCAGTCTAGTACTCTACTCTTATCCTTCACACTGACTGTCACAAGATTTATCTTTCTTTATGTAAATATGATCATTTCTCACTTCTCAAAATCCTATAGTGACCCAAAAGAAATGAAAACATATTCACACAGTCATACAAGAAGGAAAGCTTTATTCATAAGGACCCAAAGTCAAAACACTGATGTCCACCAACAGATGAATGGATAAATAAAATGTGTATCTTATCTACACAATAGATGAAAACGAATGAACTATGAATGCACCTACAACATGGATGAATCTCAAAGTTGAGTGAGAGAGCACAAAAACAAAAGAATACAAATTGCTTAATAGCATTTATATGATATCAAGAGAAATGAAAACTAATTTATAATGGCATCCAGAAGATTAGTAGCTGCCTGAAACTAAGAGCAAAGGAACATAAGGAATCTTCTTTCCTGCCTCCTTTCTTTTATTCCTTCCTCCCTTCCTTCTTCCTTTCCATCCTTCCTCTCCTTCTTGGTGTTGAACCCAGAGATTCACTTCACATACACTGTACAACAGAGGCATGCATTCACCTCCACAAGGAATTTTGGTAGTAATCAGAATGATCTGTAATTTGATTTTGGTGCCAATATTACTGGTGTATGCATTTTTCAGACCCCACTGAATTACGTGCTTTATGTGAATGTAGTTTATCATACCTCATTATGAGATGATAGTACAGATCCTATAGCATTGTGCTCTCAGTTGCCTCCAGGATGCTGGCCATATGCCCAAGCTATCTTATACCAACTTTTCCTTTTATTTAGTGATGTGTGCCTTTGGCTCCAGCTACGCTACACTGCTGACCATCCTCTTATATTCAGAGGTCATTATGCTGTTGCCTGGGCTCATATTCTTCACTCTGGATTGCTCCCTACAGTCTTTCTTTTCTTTCTCAACACAGTAATCAAGTAGGTCTTTGAAGGTTGACCCCACAGTCAACTCCTCTGTGAAATTTTCCTCAGGTTTTTGCTTTCTTGTTAGTTTCTTTAAAATTTTTAGAGCCTAACCTCAATAGTAGAAGTAATCTTATGTATAAAAGTGGTTCATAGCATGGATATAGAAAAATGTTTGTATGCTTTATTATTATTGGAACAGTTAAAGAATGGTGATACAGAAATCACTGTTTTTGTTGGAGGAGTTTATATGGCTGATTAAGTTTTAAGTTTGCAATATAACTTTGTGGAACACTGGTAGCCCTCTAAGCTGTAGCATACCAAAAATTATCAGTGTTCCTACAACAGACTAATACACTCGAACTGGTAATGGATAAAGCACAGTGCAAACAATCTGTTACTTAGATCATTGGTGTTAAGCAAATGAGAATGCTCGTATTGGTAAACTACCATAACCCTTTTGGGATAGAAAGGAACAAGGCAACCCAAATTATGTCTGGGTGTTTAATGAAAATAGAATTAGATCATGAAAGGTTTGTTTCAGTGTGGCCAAACATCTGGATCCCAGAGTCTATATCATCTGTTTTCTGTAGCACACTCGCTTTCATTTCAGCTATGGTATTTGTTTAGCTACATCTGTATAGTGCATGAGGGTGATGTCTTTCAGTCTAGTAGCCATTCCCCTTTTCTTCTGCTGACCCATCCATTCCTGTCATTTTGCCTGTTTTTAAGTGACTATTTGCCCAAATGATTGTGGTTGTGGATTAGAGATTAAGTCTAGCTATGTCTTTTCAATAAAGAAGATTGACTATGTGATCTTTATCTTTTAAGGATCTGTTTTGCCTTTCTTCTGAGATTGTAGTAGGCTCAAAATGATTAGATTCACTATCCCTAGAATTTTAGGGCTCAGTATGTTGGAAAAGTTTCTTGCAAGTAGGCTACAGAGTTGAGTATCAAGGGGGTTAGTAGGATACCCCCCTTGTGATAAGGAGCAGTAGAATGAAGGCTTTTTTTTCCTGAAATGAAAGGGTTAGGCTTCTGTCCACTAGTAGTAGTAGCAGTAAGTAGTAATGAGAGTAGTTATGGAAATAGTAGAATAATAAAGAAGGTTCTGACAATAAAAGAAGAAAATATTTACTGAGTGCTTAGTAGATGCTAGATACTGTGTTTCTACCCAGATCACTTTAATCTTCACTTTAACTCCATTAACCCTAGAAATCAGAGATTATTACTGCCCTTCCTTTACAGATGAGGAAACTAAGAGAAATTCAGCAATTTATTCAAAAGCACAGAGTTGGTAGATGATAGGCTACCTTTCTACTGAGCAGTAGTAATTAAGATTGTTGAAAAAAACAGCTAATGTTTATAGAGTTCAGCTAGATATAATTCTAGGGCTGATTAACTAGGTGTTATCAAATAAAAATAAAAGTGATTGAAGTGAAGAGAATTCCAGTGAGGGCATGTATACTAAGAAGAAATGAGTTCATTATTTTAGGGTTGTAGTGAGCATTAAGTGAGAATAATAGTGTGTTAGTGCATAGTAATAGATAATAAACCTCATTATTATTTTAACAATGGATTGATAGTTTAGATTAAAAATACCAGTGGCTCTTGTCTTTGTCTTGACTTGGAGAGAAATACACATACATCCATATGCATCCCTATAGATGTTCAGTACTTCATATTCAGTAAAGAACTTCAGATAAATGAATGTATGATACATGTATACAGTTAAAATGCCAATCTTTTGATAACTCCATTATATTGTCTGTGATATATTTGCGCTTAGTTAGGAGCACTTTGCCTTGACTTCTATGACTACAGTGATTTTTATGAAAAGAAAATAGCTAGGAAGGTTAGACAAAGGATGTAAGCAAGTATTGTTACAAAGTTGCTGAAATAGGAAAATAAAGGAAATAGATCTTTTCCTGAAACCTTATCTGATAGAAATAATCATTTTGTTTGGGGGCTTTTGGGGCAGATATTTCTCTATCATTTTGGAGGGTAGAGTTAATTGACTTTATCTCCAAAGGCATCAGGAATTCCCATTGTCCATTTTCGTTTATTTATTGTGACATCCTTTTAGGACATACAGGTTTATTTCGGTATGTGTGTCTGGAAATAAGACTTTTTTTCAGTGCTTGGTAAGACTAAAGTGTGAATAACAAAGGCATCTCTCTGAAGTGGTTTCTCCCATATGTCCCTATGCTAGATGGATTTTCTTTTACATCTACTCATTCAGTTTGTTATTAGTAATTACCCCCTAGTCACTTTCTTCATCTCTGTTTTATAGACAGCAGTCCCTGGAGTATGCCCATATTACAAATGATTCTTCCCTAAGTGTGTTACCTTATACTTCTTTACATTAAATCTCATCTTAGACCTGTCCTTCCAAATCCCCAAGTTGTCCATATCCATTCATGTACTTGATTGATCTTCTTTTGTTTTTAATCCATCCTCACTTTGTGCATTCTGCAAAAGTGATCATACTTGAGTTTACATTCTCTTCAGCTCATTAATGAGTATGCTGGACAGAAGAGTCCTTGTTCCTGTGGGATGTTCTCGCTTGTAACTGTATTGACAGTAATTCCTCAGTTCCTTCCCAGGATAGAATTCTTTATCCACTGTGCTGTCCAGGCAATGCCTCTTCCATCTCTGTATTCTGGATGCTCCAATGGCAGTCATCTGTTTCAAAGATACAGATTAAAAAACAATGTTTTGCCTTACCTGTTTTTGCTATTGCTTAATTAAAAAATACTCAATCTAGGGAAATATGGTCCTGAAATGGAAATTTCCATTGAACTCCACTGTCTTTAAGTATATAAGAGTAAATTTGGAAATGCCTCCTAAGTCTTTGTTTTCTCCATGGAAAGGGGTCTCAAGTTATTTAATCTTCAAGTAAAAGAATACTTTTTTCTACAATTAAGGGGATGATTGAAATATACGTATAGAAATTTTTCTGAATGTGGGTTGTGTTTTTAGGAATTACTTGGCTTCAAATGTGGTTTCTTAGATGAGATACAGTTCATTTGTGAGCTTGATGCAGACCCCTGTGTTTTATTTTTAAGTGGTGTATTTCCTTTGTTTACAGGAAAAAGAAGACATAGAAGGGATATCAGTGGGTGCCATACTTTCTGATTATCAACGTGATCGAGTAGAAAATGTGTAAGAAAACATTAATTTGCCCTGGATTTTTAAAGTATGCAAATAAGAAGTTAGGAGTTTAGCTCAGTGGTAGAATATGTGCATGGCCCTGGGTTCAGTCCCTCATACCCCCAAAAAAAGTGAGTGACAAGTAAGTAATTGTTCCCGAATTGTAAGAAGATGCGCTGTGCATGCCCGGTGAGTCTAAGTGTACATATTTGCCTAACAGATGCCATAGTTTTACTTTTTTCTGTCCTTATGTCACACACAAGAAAACTTTTAAGTTACTGTAAGGAAAAATTTTATACAAAGATTTTTTTCTTTGTGTGGTGCTGGTAATCAAACCCAGGGCCTAACATGCTAAGCAAACACTCCACTAATCCTCATCCCCACAACAAAGATTTTAAAAATGGTAAATACTATCCTCAGTTTTTCCTACTTTGATTTCTATACCCTTTTAATCTCTTTTAATTCATGGTCATTAACTCATACAAGTCAGGAGCAAATAAAAAGAAATACAATAATATTTTAAAGAGAAATGCTTGTTAAAGAATCTTTTCCTCTTTAGTCCATAGCATTCAGTGCTTAGTCAAAAACCACTTTAAACTTTTTGTTAAGCCATCCTACTTTCAGTAAGTTTTTAGATTGCTGCTCTCTGAAGGGAAGTATCACTAATAAAACACTTTAGTCTGTGTGTTCCATTGATCTACTCAAAATTACAAGATTGAGTGATAGTACTGATTATTTAATGTTGGGTTGACAAAATACAACTTAAATGAACTTGTTTTCCAGTTTTAATTTATTTGCATGAACAAAATATTATACAGAAACTTTATGCATAAGTGTATCAGCAAAAGAGAAAATGTGGACTCAGGTGCTTGTCTTGAGTAAAACTTAACCTCGGAACAAATCATTTTGTTATTCAGAAGGGATCAATGGAAGTACGATAAGGCTTAAAACTTATCTTAAGACTATGCAATAGTTTTACATTTTTGACAAAAACATTCATATTGACTGTCTCACTAAAAGTATGCATACTAATGGACTTTTTAATTTCTTCCTAATTCTACAGTGGATTTAAGGCATTTACAAAAAAAGAATACAGAATATTAAAAGTAAATGAAGGGAAAACACAGTAAAGCATAGTTAAGTGAAGGGAAATATGATGATCTCACATTTTAGGTGTATATCAAAAATCTGGGCAACGAAAGGTAGAGGTGAAAGAGGAGGTTGAGCATCTTCAAGCATTTTGAGAATATTTTTCTGATATTTTATATCTATAAAACATAGATATATCTATATTTGAGAACTGACTTAGAGATAGAGCTGGATTGTATATCCCTTAAACCATGAGTTAGAAGTAATATTATTTATTACTTATTATTCAGTCTTAGGACATATTCTCTGATCATTAGTTTACAAATTGATGTTTATTACTAAGTTCAAACACACATGGTTTAATGATCAGCCAAACTGGAAATGAGGCTGACATCTACTTATGAAAGTTAAAAAGCCAAATGAAAATGTGCTCTTGATTAGGAGGCACACACACACACACACACACACACACACAAGTGGTCATGTCACACCCATAGTAAGAAGGCAAAACTATCAAAGCAATCTCAGGTACACTTCAATACGTGCAATATGATGACTGGACTATATATTGAAGCATACCTGCAATACTTTCATCATTGCAATTTGTAATGTGTCAGTGAGAATCTGCTGCTTTGTACTTTCAATTTATTTATTGCCAGTGTTGCATCATTGTATTTTCAAAATATAAAGTGTTACATAATATCTCACAAGCTCAAATTCAACAGTGATTTACAAGAGAACTTTGAGTCATGATATTTTGACCTGCTGAAGAAGTTAAATAGGTTAAGAAGTTTGACCTAAGTTTAAAAACAGTAAAAAAAATTTTTTTTAAACAGTATCCAAGAATTTTATAATAAAGACTGAAAGTCTTTTTTCATTTATTTTTATCTTAACTAAAAAAGGTAGAGAGCCTAGTTTGATTAGTAGGCATTAAAACACTGGTGAGAGGCCAGCAAACATGAGTAACATGAAACTACATGGGTGGCTTAAATTTTATTATTTATGTATTTATTAACTGCCCCACCATTGCTTCAGATGTTCTGAGACATTTTAAAGAAGAGAATCACCCAAAAGTCTCTGCAGGAAGGTTTGTATTTTCTTTGTGTATGTATATGAAAAATATGAAATTTTCATGCTATTTATGAGTAAATGTCCAAAATGTATGATATGTTAATAACTATTTGAGCCAGGCATGGTGGCTCACATCTGTAATCCCAGCTACTTGAAGAAGCAGAGATTGGGAGCATCACAGTTTGAGTCCAAACCAGGCAAAAGTTAGCAAGACCCCATCTTATTCAGTAAGCTGGGCACGGTGGTGTCCACCTGTTATCTCCGCCACACAAGAGGCATAAATAAAAAGACTGCAGTCTAGGCTGGCCTGAGCAAAAATGTGAGACCCTCTTTGAAAAATAGCTAAAAAGCAAAAAGGGCTTGGGTCATAGCTCAGTTAATAGTACACCTGCCTAGCAAGAACTGGGCCCTGAGTTTCAAACCCAGTACTGCCAAAAAAAAAAAAAAGTACTGGGATTCTTTGAGAGGAGAGAGAATATAGGATATAGGATGACATTCTTTTTATAGCTGAATAGTATTTTCCATTCCCGTTCATCAGTTTCTGTACTTGGGTTCCTTCCACTCCTTGATTATCATGGACAGTGCCTCAAGGAACATGGGGTGCAGATGTCTCCTCCACACACTGATTTCCACATCCTTAGGATGCATACAAGCACCCCTCGACAAAAGTCAGTAGCACTGCTGCATGCCAGTAGCTAGGTGTCTGAAGAGAAGTCAAATATGCAATCCCAGGTATAATAGTTCCAGAAAACTGTTCTAGGAATAAATTTAAAGATGACACATCCACAATGAAAACTATAAAACAGTGATCGAAGACCCTGTGGGGACTTTAAACTGGAGTGATGGGATGCAGTGGAAAGTTTTGAAGAGGAGGCTCATGACACTGGCTGTATTATAAAGGATGGGTTTTTTGGTTTGTTTGTTTGTTGTTTTTTAAGGCAAGGGTAGAAGCAGGGAAAGAAATTAGGATGCCTACGTGAGAGACATTGTTGGCTTACACCAGTCATGGTACTGGTGAGAAACAATCATTCTGCACTGTGGTGGGTGGAATGTGAACAAGAGTAAATCGGGGCTTCCTTTCCTCCTCTTTTAATCTCCCTAAGAACTTTGAAAGCAAATGCTTCATCTCCTGTTTATGAACTAGGAAACTAAGGCCACAAGTGGTCAGAGGCATCACAGCAAGACTGCAGAATAAGATTCAAGTCTGTATTTGTCTGGACTTTGAAACCATGTTCTTTCTACTGTACCAAAAATGCAATGTTTCCTTACCTGCAGTACAGTGCCTGCAGTATATTAGGTCCTCAAGTAATTACATTTTTATTACTACTGTTTTCTTTTCACTCACAGTCAAATTCTTAAAAAATATTTTGAAGTTAGTAGAGATTACTCATAGTTCATACATATTATAAATTTAAACAATATGTAGTTACTAGGAAAACTTTTATCTTCCTCACTGTATATCCGTCACCATTTTGGTACCCATGGAAGTTTTAAAAATGAAAGTAATCATCCATGAGCTTCTTACAGAGGTTTCTAAACTTAGAGCTGAACTAAAATTCACATTTCTGGTCTGCCTGGAGATACCACTTTTATACGTTTATGGATAGCCCTTGGAAACTGAACGTTTGTTATATCTATAAACTTCACTGTGCAAGACATGATTTTAAAGCATCTTAAATGCTAAAATCTTTGAATGAAGCATTATGTTTAAAATCAGAGTAATTGCTGTGGATCCATATGGAATGTTAAGCTGTCATGTCATTCTTTTTATTTTAAAGGTGTAAAAGGCTTAACCTCCAGCCTTTAGCTTACCTTTGGCAGAGGAACCAGGAAGATTTGCTCCGAGAAATGATAGCATCCAGTGTCCAAGCCATGATCATCAAAGTAGCAGCTTTGGGTATGCATTCTGATTTCCACATAGATGGCCATTACTCTGTTGATGTTCTCAGCTCACTAATACGGACTTTCCATGAAAAGAAAAATGCTTAGGATATAAACGTGAATCACACATTCAGAAACTTGAGTAAGCATCTTGTAAAAAGAAGAGAAGGTTTTCAAATGGGCTTTGTAATACTTGCCAGAGATTAATAGTCAGTTTCTCTTTTTGAATATATAACTGACTCTAAAACTGGTACTGTATTATGGTGCTTTGATTTAAACTCTTAGGGGATTTTTGAACTCAGGTTCATTGGAAACAGGAACTATAAAGGTCTTCGGGGGTTTTATTTGTTTTTAGGAAGCTTGTTGAAATATGTGTTTGGTATAATACATAATATTTTTCTTCTGTTTTTAACATTTTGAACAGTACTAAAATAAAATGATTTGTTTTCTTTGTATCATCAGCAATAAACAGGATGGTGAGTTTGTGGAAGTGGTAAGAAAGCCACGTTTGAGAGAATGTTATTTGGTCAGCATAGATTGCAGGGAGGTAGTCGTCTGGTTCTACCTTGGATATTATACATGATCACATTTAATTTATTGTTTTTAATTTTTTGTAATGTTATTCATTTTTTAATGCATTGGATTTGAACCCAATGCATTTATTTCATGAACATATTACCAAAACTGACCTGTAGCCTCAGGGTTCCCAAAGCGTAAATCATGCATCTCATTCAAGAGTGCTTACTTTAGTGGTCTGTAAAATAACAAGCACAAGCTGTGGAAGACTTCACAGTAAATTCACGTTTTAAACAGCACTCCAAGAAAGGTGGAGAGTGCATAGCTCATCATATTTCTCCTTGGTAAGCACTACATACCTTGCTCGTTCTTAAAGCTGAGGCGTTGTCTTTAGTGGAAGGCCTTGTTTAGAGAACAGGCATCTGATCTCACAGCTGTTCAAATGAGAAAGATCGACATGGTGTTATTTTTTCATTTGTAAGAAAAGCTGCAGAGTGACTGTCAGCTCACAGGGCTCACCGAAGGTGCGTTATGAATCTATACACAGTATACTCTGATGCTTCCTGTTTCTTTCTCTCTACTTTGGATTTTCTAAGGTCGCACAGTTCTGTAATGAAGTTCACATGACACCTTACCAGAAGGTATTATAGCTCCTTTATACTAGATGATGGGCAGGATCAGGACGCAGAGAGACCTGCCTCATTGGAAGGACTGAGCCATAGGATTTGGCATTGCAACTTTGCAGTAGTGTATGACTATACTGTTTATGGCCTTTCATTTCTGAATGTGTTCAGTACAAGGCTAGAAATGGTGTGCTAGCTGTGTTGACCTTTGGGCGAGGTGAAAAATGAACTAATTTGTCTTTGGTGTCTTGGTAACAAAAGCGTACCTCTGATTTTAACATTCACAGCACATCATTTCTGTTAATTGTCTATAGGTATGCAAACATGAAGTTTGTTCTTGAGGACAGTATTAAATAAAGGTTTAGTGAGGGGCACAGTCCCTTGACATACAGATACATAAAGGATGCAATATAGATTTCTAACTCCCCCCTCCCTTTTAAATTGTCTGAAAATTATTTAGGCAAAAAAATAGGATAATAGGACATTTCTGCAGTGAAAGAATGTCCCTGTTTCTACAGAATGGTCTCATCACAAAAAGAGTAAATTCTGTGTTCCTGATAGCCGTGGTGTTTTCCAGGCTCAGTCACCTTGTGAGGTTGTCATGTTAACAGCTTAGTGTTTAAAGATCTTTCTACTGGTATTTAAAGAACTATCTTTTATCAATGAGTTTAAGAAGTCTTGCGTTTCAGAAATGTTTGGCTTTGATTGAATGACTACACCAATCATGGAATTGTATGAAAACATTATATAATCATAAATTTTCAAAGATAAAAGATTCCCTCTGTATGTTTCTCCTGTCACCCTCTCCCTTTCCCAAAGATGCACACAGAAGTGATAATAGAGCATCCTTCAGGATCACTTTTTTTGTGCTTATATGCACATGTAGAAATGCTCTGTTTGAGAGCTAAGTATGATGTTCACACCTGTAATCCCAGCACATGGGAGGTGGAGGCAGGAAGATCATGATTCTAGTCCACTTGGGCTACATAGACAGGAAGGGAGGAAAGGGGAAAGAGGGGAAGGATCTTCTCTTCTGTTCCATTGGTCTTCATGTCTGTTTTATGCCAGTGTCATTCTCTTTTTATTACTGTGTAGTAACAGTTTGAAGTCAGGAATTGTGATACCTGAAAAGCATTGCTCTTTTTGTTCAGGATTGCTTTGGCAATTGGGATTTTTTGTGTTTCCATATCAGCTTTAGGACTGATTCATTGGAATTTTGATGGGGAACTACAGTGAACATATTAGATAGCTTTTGGTAGTATTGCAATTTTCACAATATTGATTCTGCCAGTCCATGAGCATGGGAGATCTTTCCATCCTCTGAAGTCTTTAGTTTGTTTCTTCAGTGATTTATAGTTTTCATTGTAGAGGTCTTTCACTTCCTGTGCTAAATTTATTCCTGAATATTTTAGAGTCTATTGTGAATGGGATTGTTTTCCTGATTCCTTTCTCAGTCTGTCCATTGTTGGTGTAAAGAAAAGCTTCTGATTTTTGCATATTGATTTTATATCCTTCTACTTTGATGAATGTGTTTATGATGTTTTGGTGGAGTTTTAGGGTCTTTTAGGTATAAGATCATATCATCTGCAAATACAGATAATTTGATGTCTTCCTTCCCTATTCAAATCCCTTTTATTTTTTCCAAATGATATTTTGAAATCAATTTCAGAATTATGTAAGAATTATAATAATTTATATCCCATTTGTGCTTCTTCTCTACAATATTTATTAGAAAATTTAGTAATTACTAAAGACCAATAGCCAGCCTGCAATCCATTTTTTCCGATAATTGGAGTACACTCCTCGGAAAGCAAGAAGAACTTGTGCAATCTCTTTATAAACATATTAATTATAGGCCTCAAGGAAAGAACAAAGAAAAAAATCACTTGTGATAATTATCAGAAGGGAATGGTTTTAGCAAGATGTATCTAGTTTCTTTAAAAAAAAAAGGGGAGGGGTTGGCAGTCAGAGAAAAAGCGTGGCACTACTTTACCTATCACTGGAAAATCTTTGCTTCCTGAACGATGTATTTGTTTGCAGAGCAGCTAAATGAATCACTAGGAAAGCCATACAGGTCTAAGGGTTAGCTTAATCAGTTAAGTTATTCTGCTAACATTCACTGTGAAAAAAAGGAGCACTAGAACTCTACTTACTACTAAGGTTTCTACAGTAGGAGAAAGGAATGGAGTGACGAGGAAGAGTACCAGTACAGAATTACGTATCTTTCCTATTTCACAAAACTTCTTTCATTTTGCCTGATGTGGTGGACATAGGCCTGAGTTTAAAGTTAGATGTACCAAACAAGAGAAAGTGCTATCAATGCACAACACAAAAATATCAGTCCCACTGAGTTTGCCAGTATAGATTCTTCTTTCTTTTTCCTGTTTTCACATCAGTAATGTGTAGCCAGTAATATGCCCAGCCTTGTAAACAAGTTTTGAGGGAGGCAGTGGTGTAAACCCTATCTTCACATTTAGGAAACACAAAAGAATCCATGGGATGCCATTGTAAGGGCTTTCAGGAGAATGCCTAGCTTCATCCCCTTTAGGCGCCTAGCTGTGAATGCAAGCCGGGAGTGCTGTGAGTCTCTGCCAGACCTGCAGGATCTGTGAGAGGAAGTGTTAGGAAGGCTGCTATTTTTGCCAGTCCTGTGGGTCTATAATGCATGTACTGAGCTAGAAAGCCTCACTGTACAGAAAAGGGGTGTATAAAAACGCAATGAATGGAAATGAGGGGCTCATAAGAGATGCTGAGGGACTGACAAGTGAATCACAGTTCTGTGGAGGGACGCAATCACCTGACCTCCAAGAGAATGGATATTCCTAGGTATCTCTTACAGATCTGATGCTCACCTCAGCTGATACTAAGAAAAATCTCTGCATCTACCTTCTGTGGAGAGGGGAGATTGGTGATGTACAGGCTCCACCTTAAGCTTCTGTCTGGATAATTCAGAGCAACAAAGTGATGATTCAGCTGTGTTGGAGTAGTTTGCTCAATAGTTCAGTACCACAGTTGCCATTCAGTTCTTGGCTTTATAGGTTATGTTTACTGTTCTGATCATTTTTCTGATGATGCAACTGTTATTAATAACTTTTTAAGCAGAAGGTTTTGGATAGTAGCACTTTTGCACTCTTTGTAAACATAAATCAAAACAATACGTTGTTAAGCATCTGCCTGAGTAGAATGGAAAGCAGATTTCTACTGTCTGCCATGGCTTGATCTCCTTCAAAAACAGAATATGGGAATTGAATGGAATTCACTTAAGGAGTTTAGAAGCCCTCTTTTGAGGGATATGGATTTGGATATGATATTATGAGTAGATATTACTGATAATTCCTCTCTGGAGTGTGATGCATGCAAGCAGAGCTGTATATGCTATAATATACCAAACGATAATCTTTGGCACATACGGGTTTTTTTCTTGTACAAACCATTTTCCTAAATTGCACAAATTTCTCTGACACGCTGTGAGAGTACCCTGTGTTGTGACTTGATCAGTATTGTCCTTTTTGTCTTGGTGTTTAGAGTTTTGATGCTAGTCTTGGGATGTGAATACCACAACAGAAAAAACTGTTCCTGAAAGCTCAGCATAAAGACTTACTCACCAAAACAGACACTAGAGGGAGCTCTCTTTCAGGAGACTGTATCTGGAGGTGGTCCTAGAGGGACAACAAAGTTTTAAAAAATGACCCAACTAGTAGAGTACTCACTTCAGTGAGAGATCACATCAGCCAACGGTGCAAGAAGGGAACTCGTACCCTTACCCAGGGCAGAGTGCTGCGAATGCTAACCCTGTGTAAGCTGAATATCCAGGAGTGCTGGAAGCCAAGGATGCCGACTTAGGGGAACACTACACTTAGCTCCAATTATGACAGTATATTACTGGACAGTGTGGCCTTTATATTTGTTCACCAGTGGCTCAGATGTCATAGATAAAATGTGGATTTCTCTTTCTCAGAAACACAGATCCAAAGTGGACAGGTAGAGGAACAACACTGTGTTGTTCTGGAGGGAACCTTATATAATGATGTCTAGCAGGCAATGACTTAATATAATTATGTTCTCAAGCCAGATGGGATCCAGAATATATTGAACAATAAGCTGATCACTAGGCTAGTTGCTGTGAGTGCATGAGAACCATTGTTTGTGGTGGGGATAAATGGAGAATGGTACTGCAATTCCAGAGTATACCCAGTGTGTCAGGGAGGGCCTTGGAGAGCTGTTCCATGGTCCTGGACCTCTGATTGTTTCTGTTCTTGAAATTGTCATTAAAGGTTGGTCCTGGGTTAGCTGTCTGGTTTGAGTCTGATTTGACAATCAGTGTTTTGGCTTAACTCATTTCTCATTTATTTTACACTCAAGTTACATATGTGGGGTTGTAGAAAAAAGTTTTTGTTTTTTTTTTTTTACAGTTAGGGCTTTTTGAGCAAATTTTATAGAAACATGCTTCCTCGGCTAAAAGACAAGCTTTAGAATTTGATTTATTACTAAATACACAGTGGGTCCTCCAGAAGACCTCTAGTGCTTACACTTCAGAGGTGTGGATGAGACCAGGACCTTGGAGATGACTCTCTTGCTCCTCTGTTGTCAGCTGAAGATACTAACTTTTCTTCACCCCTACCAAAGAATTGTTTGCATTTTTGAAGTGCTGAGGCTCAAGTCCTTCCCTTTACCTTTCCAAAGACACTCTCTCCAGGGGAGAGTGGAAACAGCTGCTTCTTTTTTCCTAAATGAACACACAGATTCATTGCAGGTGTGTGTTGGGGTTCTCCTTACCTATGATATGTGAAATTGCTTGCGAGAGTCCACCTATTCTCATCACTTTACTCCTGGAGTCAGAATGGTAATGTTTACTTACTGTGTGTAAGTCATAATGATAATCTGTTCAGCTCCAGGGAACTCATGTTAGCATTCAGCATACTAATAGATAGAGGTAAAAGTTTAACAATAATTGAGACAGTCTCAGTATAACAGTGGAAATACTGCCGTCCAATGTGACTTCTGAGGACAGTTGAGAATTGTTTTGCTTGTTCTTTGTAACTTTTTTTTTTTTTTTCAATGTTGGGGACTGAATTCAGGCCTTATACCTGATAGGCAAATGCTGTACCACTCAACTACACCCTCAGTCCCTTACCTCCCTTTTTTTGTTTTGTTTCATTTTGTTTTGTTAATACTGGGGTTTGAATGCAGAGCCTCACACTTGCTAGGCAGGTACTCTTCCACCTGAGCCAGGTCTCCAGTCCTACCCCCCATTTTTAAAGTATTTTTTAAAATCTGTATTGTCTGAGCATCTAGCTGTTATGTATTGTATGCGTCTTCCTTTTTAAGTTTTATGGATATACAGTTGACATACTATACAGTCATTTATTAAAGTGGTTTTTTTAGTTTATTCATAGGTTGATAGTCACCATCATCTAAATTTAGAATATTTTTTGTTCCTCCCAAAAGAAATGCCTTACTTACTAGCAATCACTCCCTACTTCCTCCCAACTCCCCTCAGTCCTAAGTACCATGTAGACCTTGTGCTTTTTATATCTTTATGGATTTGTATCTATACATTTCATGGAATTGTATAATTCTTTTGTGACTGGCTTCTTTCCCTTAGAGTAATGTGTTCCAGGCTCATCCATGCCATAGCATACATCATTACTAGATTCTTTTATTCCTGTATGGTATACCACATGCTATTTAGCCATTCATCAGTCTGTGGACACTTGCATTCTTCCATTTTTGGTGATTGTGAATAATGTTCCTATGAACCTTGATATATAAGTTTTCCTTTGGACATCTGTTTTCATTTCTCTGGATATGAACCTAGGAGTACAACTGCTGTATCACATGAAAACTACTTGTTTGACATTTGAAGTACCACCAGACTGACTTGTAAAGTGGTTGTGCGGTTTTAGATGCTCACTAGCAGTGTTTACATGTTCTTGTCGGAACTTGGCATTTTCCATCTTTCTTACTATTGCTAGCCTAGTGTGTGAGTCATATATATATATATATATAAAATAACTCAAATAGATTCATGCCCTCTTTTTTTCTCCTTGTTCTTTTCAAATTTCACTTATTTTCTTGGTGATACTAGGATTTGAACTCATGGTCTTGTACTTGCCAGGCAGGTACTCTACCACTTGAGCAATGCCCTGGCTCTCTTTTCTGATTTCTTGATGCACACATATACATTAAGTTTCACCCTTGTTTTTGTTGTTTTTTGGTTTTGGTGGCACTGGGGTTTGAACTCAGAGCCTCATGCTTGTTAGGTAGATGCTCTTTCTCTTTGGGCTACTCTGCCAGCTCTCACCCTTGTTTTCTAGTGCATTTATTTAAGCTCTAAACTTTGATCACAGTTGTATTTTCATTACCAGTTCAAATATTTTCTGTTTTCATTTAAGTTTTTTCTCTCACTCATGGGTTATTTAGGAATGTGTTAATTTCCAAACATGAGGATTTACTGCCTGTATTTATGAAATTGAATTCACAATCACATTTTGGTCAGATAACATACTCAAAATCATTTTACTTCTTTGAAATGTTGAGTGAATGCTAAAATTGATCAATTCTGGTATAGTGTTTCATGTGCACTGGAAAGCAATGTTTTTGTTGTGTCTTGAAGTAAATTTATGCAAGTGTATAGTATACTTATGAGTTAGATGATGTTGGTTCTCATGCTGTTCAGCTCTTAAATGTCCATACTTACATTTTTTGTTTGTTACATTAGCTATGGAGAGTTAAATTAAAACCTCTACAGTGGTCCTCAGTCTTTTCATTTATCTCAATACTGTCAGTTTTTACTTTCTGTATTTGAAAACTGTGCTATTATTTGCATGCAAATTTATATCATTCTGTGTTTCTCCTGGAGTAGCCACCTTATTGGTATAAAATGCTTTTGCCTTACAATATAACTATGTCTGGTACTAGCCTTCGATTAGTTTTCACATATTTTTGTCACTTCATCCTAACCTTTCAACATTTTTTGTCATAAGCAACATAGAGTTAAGCTTTTCTTTTCTTTGTTTTTTTTTTTCAACTAGTGTATTTGTGTTTATCCTCACCTTACTACTTATCCTTATTATAAAAGGTACTTAATGTTTCTTTTTCTTTTCTTTGTCACCTTCTTTGGATTAAATTATTAACTTCTATTACTACATTTTCCAGATAGCCAATTAAATTTTACTATTTTTTAAAATTCTTTTCTAGTGGTTATTTTAACTCTATTTTCCTCCTGGATTTGTATTGTAGTTGCCTTGCATTTTAATTATACACATACATTTATACTTAAAATAGGCTATTTGTTTTTGCTTGTACAGTATTCATTTATTTATATTTACCTGCATTCTCCCTTTCAGTACCCCCTATTCCTCTTTAAAGTCATTGTTTACCTCTGGGACCATTTGTTTATTCTGCCTAAATAACACACATTATTGGTGGTAGATTCTTTCTTTTTCTCAGCATGTCTTTACTTTTTCCTTCCTTTTGAAAGCCCTTTTCACTAGACTATATAGAATATAATGTTAAATCAACATTGTAACTATATTCTTGCATAGCACAAGACCTTAAAATACCTTGGCTCAACTTCTCTATTGTGATTTGTGTTGTATCTTCTTTAATTTTTTTTTTTGGTTGTTTGAACTCAATGCCTTGAGCTTGCTAGGCAGGCCACTCTACCACTTGAGCCATGTCCCCAGCCTTATTTTCTGTTTCTGTGTTGTTTTGTTTGTTTTGGGACAGGATCTTGCATCCAGGCTGGTTTTGAACTTGTGATTCTCCTGCTTCAGCCTCCCAAGTCCTGGGATTAAGGTGTGCACCACCATGCACAACGGTTCCCTAAGTGAAGTACAGGTTCTTAGTTTTTATTATCTGAAACTTATTATTTCTTTATTGTTTTTTAAAATAGATGGTGTGTTGTCCACAATTTCACTTTAGTAGTTATTTGGGCTCAGTACTAGACATAGTAAAGAAGAGACACATCCGCATACTGTATTACTGATAAGCTGTTCCATGTGTTGATTTCCATTGTGCACGCTGAGAAGTCTGCTGCTAATGTAGTTGTTTCTCCCTTCCTCCTTTCTTCCCCTCCTTCCTTTCTTTTTATAGATGATGTGTCTTTTTTTCTTGTGGATACTGTTAAGATCTTTCCTATGTCTTATGTTTCTTTTTGTAGTTTTAGTTCAGTGTGTGCCAATAGTGTAGTAGGTTTCTTCTTATTTAGCTGATCAGTATACTTTGGTGTTCTGAATCTATAGATTTACACCTTTCATCACTTCTAAAACATTTTTGTCCGATATTTCATTGACATTTGTGCTTGAAGTTTCTTGGGGGACATGTACAGTAGCCTGTGCTTCTAGACTAGTTTGCCTGTACTCTACAACTGACTTCCCTGGTATTTCTTTAGAATGGCGTGTGTATTCAACAGCATGTCCCCTGACTGGTGTGAACCCAGATGTTCTCCACCCTTGGGTAAGCTCTAGAAATTATTTAGCTCCCTAGAAAGTCTTCTGCCCTCAACCAGTATTGTTTATTGGGTGTGGTATCATTTTTACTTCAAACACAGGCCGATTGTTCTTTAACCAACAACTTAAGATATCCCAATCAGATTTTTTGGGGACTCCTTGTTTCTGTAACTCTGTTGTCACTATTATTGTGTTTCAGAAATTGTAGGCACCCCAGCTTCCCCACACTCAACTTCCATAGTTCCTCAGCTCAGAAAGATGAATGGACTCAGTTCAGATTCATTTTTTATACACTGCAGTCTGAAAATGGCCCCCAGACAGAAGCCAAATTTGATGCCAGCACTCTTCTCATCCCTTTCTCTTCTCTAAGGAGTCGCACTTCTGCCACCTATATTTCTTGTTATAAACCCATTATTTGATATAAGTAGTCTAGTTTTCTAGTTTTTTATAGAAGTTTCCTAAATGTTATTCCTTCATGGGCATAAATGGAAAGACTACCTATTTTCTTGTTTATTTAAAAAAATTCTTGAGAACATTCTTTACATAATCCATTTTTAATCGGGGCATTTTAACACCTGAAATCCTAAGTGGTCTAACTTTGTTTTTGTGGGGGGGTGGTACACACTTGGGTGATAGCTCTTTTCTAGTGCCTTACTCCTTAATTTGGGTGAGTTTTGTGGTATTAGGTAATGAAGTACACTGTGTCTCAGTCTTCTGGCCAGGATTTCTGTGTATGTGGGTCTCTTTATATAAATAAATCTCTTTATAATGGGAGGAGTCAGATGCCGCTGACTTCATACAACTTCCCCTTTGAATCTCAGTGTAGTTTCCAGGAGGACTCCTGATTCTAATGGTGATATTAAGTCTTCCCTAAGGCAGTTTTGGTTTTCATGTTTGCTTTGTCACTCTTTTCAAATATGTATATTTGGTGATAATTGGGGTTAAACTGAGGACCTCACACTTGCTATGCAGGTGCTCTACCACTTAAACCACTCCACTGCCCAATATTGTTTTTAACTGACCTTGAAATATTTAGCTTGAAAGACACAGGAAATACGCTCATAGTTGACATTGATGTTGGCTTACACAAATGATGTACATGAATTTTTCTAAAACGAAATGTTTGTATCAAACAGTTAAAAGCATGATTATAATGGTTCTTGCACCAAGTTGAATTTTATTAGGGTCCTAAAGAGCAAATGCTACAAATGCTTTTAGATAGGAAATAAATTGGGAATCACTAATTTTATTTCATTTTGGTTTTTGTCTACAGGATAAAGGAATAATCTTACCAGAATGTATTTCTCACTTTCTTTGGGTACAATAATTAGATTAAGGAAATTTAGTGGAGACTGAGTGTTCCCATTCAGCTGTGCTGCAGTAATTGCATTTTTTAAGTATAAAGATTGTTGTATACATGAAGTGGCAAAAAAGTTAGTAGGTTACCTATTTATCTCTTAGGTAAATAACTGCTGCAGGTGCTTTATAACCAAGCATTAATGGATGTATTACCAAGCAATACAGTACAGCCAGAAGTGAATGCTGCTGGTAGTAGACAATTACTAAGATCTGTGTATTGCATTCATTAACATCACTGTGACTTCAAACTACTTCTGTCCTTTGTCCTTTTCATTCAGTTTTCTTTCACTGCAAAAGTTCTGTGTTCTTAAACAACATATTTGAGCTGGTAAGCATCGTGTTTTTAGTACTTTCATTTTTAATTTGTTTACAATTAACAAGATTAACTTGCTTCAGGATTCAGCTCCACATTAAAAAATTAATCTGCCTGGTTTTTGTTGTTGTTTATTCCCCCACCGCATAGATCCTAGGCTTAGCTCTTTTCTCCACATTCTCTGGCTTCAAGTTGTTGTTTTGATTTTGCAATTCTCATTAAAAATACACCAATAAAGTAGTTAAGATAAAAAGCACTACCAACGTATTATTCTTATTAGGGGTAAGGGTTTTTTTTTTTTTATTACAGAAATTCTTTCAAACTGAGTTCTGTTGGTAATTAAAATGTGATTAATTTTCTTACGGTTTTTCAAAGACATGTCTTTTGTGTACTCAGGCACTGTGTGCCTATAAGACACTGTATGTGAGGAGTGTAAACAGACGACTTCACTCATTTACTGGAGCAGTGCACCTGATGCAAGGTTGATGGTAGGTCATTGTCAACACGTGGGAAGGCCCCTATTGACATATGGCGTAAGTATTTCTTTACACAGCTCTTCCCATTGTTGTAAAGTATTATCTCATTAAACACTCAAATGGCATGCTGATTAAATTTGCTGATAACACAGAGGTTGTTGGCATTACTAATACTTCTAATAATAGAATCAAAATTCTGGTTCATATTAAGTAGCTACATCTGACCAAGTAAAATGTAAAAGGGCTGTGAGGGGGTATTACATGTATATCAACAGCACTTGAGAAAAAAGTCTTAGGGCTTACATGTGTCAGTGGTATTTTGTTACCACCAAAGCAGTAAGCATATCTTGGATTAACGAGTTACTACAGAATATTGTGTTCTCTTATAGGCATTTCCATTTGAGAAGATTATAGCTATACTAATTTAAGAAAAAGGCAATGTAATAATTGGATTTCAAGTCCATGTGAAAAATATTCATAGAACAAAAACCTGAACATAAACATGACAGCATACTGGCAACATATATCTGCAGAAAGTGTTAATATGGAAACATTGAATTTTTAATTTTTTTCCATATTTCTTACCATGAGGAAAAATTGCTTCTTCATAGACAGGGAAAGGAAAGTAACAGAAATAACTATGTTCCAGTGAGTTGAGGTGACCAGAACGATGAAAGGACAAGGTGGTGCCCTACCAGAGCCATTTAAATGCTATATATTTAGCCTGAGGTGAAGGTAGTAAATTACTGGGCCAAGCAGAATGTGATTTTTTTTTTATAGCAACATGCAGCGTTTGAAAGGCAGCTAATACTGTCTGTGGCTTCTGAAGAGTTTGTAACAGAAAGAGGTTCACAGTGAAACAGGTCCTGGTTTGGTATGAGAACTTTGTACCTTTGGGTCTCTCCATAATTGCCAAGGGAGGATGCTATGAATTTCTTGAAGCTTCTACTGCATGGCGCTTGTGCCTTGCCTAAACAACACTGCTCCCTTTTGATGGGACAGAAGTAATCAGAGGTTGTAGAATTGAACTGTCTACATACTAAGTTTGCCTTTTGGAGAGAAATCCCATCCTTTCCCAATGGTCTCTGGCTCCAGTCTTTAAGGATGAAGGCCTGCTGCCATTGATTATTTCAGGACGACACTGGTTATGAAGGCAGTGCCATAGAAGAATTTTTAAAAATATTTGACCAAGGGCAAATATAGACTATTCAGTAAGCATCGTGTTCAAAAGTGACCACACTGAAGGAGACAGCCTCATTCAGTACATAAAGATCAGTCTCATTGCACTAATACTTGTTAGTTCTCATTAGAAACTTGACATTTACACAGAGCAGAGCACACTGATGAGAAACTTAGACTCAGGTGCAGCTTTCAGATTCCATTTTATGGGTAGAAATTTTGTTGCGTGTTTATTTTGCCATTGTGTATTGGTCTATTTCTTGATCTGGAATCTCATCTTCCTCCTTTGCTATTTGGTGCCTCCTGTGTATAGTGAACTACTTCTCCTTTTAATTATGAAGGTGATCTATTCTTCTGTTGATCTCTACTTTCCTTTCAGACTTTTAACATTTAGTTTTTAAAGTTTCTCACCCTTTGGTGAAATACCCCATACCCAATGTTTGGAAAGAAAAGAGAAACTGACCCTGAAACTTTGTTTTCATGACATAGCAAGTTTTACAGTCCGTGACAGAAGTTTCTCTTGTGGCCTCTCATCCTGGAGATTGTGCTTATTTATTTTCCCCAGCAGTCTCATATGACCTTGTTAAAAGCTTCATGTAATTCCCAAATAAATTACATTTACTGGTTTACTTCTATCTACTATTTTATTGACATTTCCAGATAAGTTTAATAGGATGGAGAGAAACAGTGTTCTCTTTATAGACTCAGTGGGTGATTTGACCTCAGAAGGTTAACCTCATCCTGAAGTTGCAGGAAGCTGTTCTTAATTAGACTCTATCAGTTTCTCGATTATCAACAAGAGATCGTCTGGTCTGTAATTCTATAACTCTTCATTTTATTGTTTTCCTTTCCTAAAGAAAAGATTCATATTAGCAAGATCACCCTCTAGAAATCGTTGCTATTTTTTGGATACCTTGCATATATTCATCTGTAGCTCAGCCATTTCACACTTTATTGCCTTCACAAACTCTCAGGTGAATACCATCTGGCCAGGGTGTTTTATTGCTCTGGAATTTCTCAAGTTGCTCTATTATTTCCTCCTAGGAGGTTGCTCTGTGCTAGTGCCCCACTGATTTTCCCCAGAAAGTGCCCTTGGAATAGTCGTTTCCCCACTATCCTATGCAATAAAGGTCAATGCAAAAGAAAACTGCATTAACTTTCCTGCTACTTCTCAGCCTCTTGCTTAATGTCCTCGTTGCCTAATGAGCGGCTCAGCAGTGGGTCTACCCAACTCACCTTGCTTCTCTAGTCCTTATGGTACTTGTCTTTTTATTTTCAGATTCTTTCTCTTGACAATACATTGTTGCCATTTAGTTTTTAAAATGTCGTATTATGAGATGTTCTTGATACTGTCACCATATTCATAAAGGTCTGTATGGTTTTTTCCAGTTGTTTTAACTGTTGGACCTTTCAGATCATGTTACAGTGCACATCACTCTTATACCAAGTATCCTCATCCGTCTTCCCAGCAGCCCAGCTTATTCTTAAACTCGTTATTTCCCTCTCAGAGAGCTGCTACCCAGATTTTTCTTCAGATAGTTAATGTACACTCATAAAAGTTGCACCTTGGAGGTTCACATTGAGAGATGCCCATACTAATTAGAACATGTGTCTTAATTGTGCAGCCTTCCCAGTCACTGAGTTCCACTCGTATGCCTACTCACCTGGGGAAATTCCTATACATTACATTAATCTCTTCCTCTATAACTGCCCAAATAAGCCAAGATAAGGCATGTTAATTATTGCTTCACGCACTGTGCTCTTCTGTCATTCATTTGGATAAAAATGGACATAATTAAAACCACTCATTGTAATAGCCTTCCTAGAAAAGAATGCTGAACAGTAAAGGTTGAAAGCAATTTATGTTATTCTTTCATACTGTATAGTTAACATAACAATTTTTATACCTGAACTTTGTTCAAATAATTATTTTGTTAAAAAAGATTACTTACTATGCTTTCAAGTATAGTTAATTATGATTTAAATATATTCTGTCTTCATTCAAAGTAATTTATGCAGAATTTTAAACTTAAACTCAAGTATTGAAACATCAAAAGTTGAGAGTTTAAAAATTTTTTTAAACGCATTGTAAATTACTTGCCATTTTTAATTTAAGAAAAAAAATTCAAGGACTAAATATCAACTTCTGAGTATTTGTGATAAAATCATTCTTTTAATTTTGAAAACCAATACTGTCAGTCACACAGCCACTCATCTCAGAATGGAGTCGTCCGTTCTCAATTTGTAAAGGTAATAACAGAGGACAGCAGCAGAGGAAAGAAATGTGGGTGGTACTCGTTTTATTTTTTACACTATGGCTTCCTTCACTAGATAGGGCAGGCTGGTCTTACAGTAACTTAGGCCTGTAACTGTTTGTACTGATGTGGCTATGTTTCTTCCTTTTTTTAATAGATTGATGCTATCCTTCCAAAGGTCTGTTGTACATACATGCATACATACATTCACACATACATTTATATACAGATATATGTATATCAATATATACCATATATAATAGTTACATTATATATGTATATATAGACAACTATAGGTATGTTTAATACTTTTATAAAAATTTCAACAAATGTATACTAAATTAGAATTCTAAAATCTGTCTACCTTCATGTCAACAAATCATAGTTTTTTTTATAATTAAAGATATATAAAATATAATATTCACAAGTAAATAGCAGAGGATCCTATTGCAATACATGCTATTATAAAAGTTCACCCTTGGTGTAACTCATATGGCTGTGTCTGACAGCTCTTACCAAAATAACTTCCCAGATGGTAAGTAACAATTAGTTGAAAACTCCTTCTAAAAGGTCTGTGTGGCAGTCAGATTATTTAATGACTGTAATTCCACGCAGAAGTAGTGCCTTAATACAACTGTGCCTTATGTGGCATGATGGGAACATGAGATTTCCTGTCTTAGCCGAGAGCCCAACATCCATGTGTTAAAGCTTCTTAGGGCAAGGATTATTAGAACACTTCTAGGGTTTATCCTGTAATGAATTCTCTTACAAATAGGTTGTATTGTATTGGTTGCCATCTCAACATATATGTTAGTTTTTATAAATGTGCGTAGATCACACAGTAAACTTACATAAAAACCCAATGAGGAATTGGGTCTCACAAAGAAAGGTCTAAGATAAGCTGTAATCACTGTTACTCATCAGAGCTCTATGTACTTCCTTTTCTAACAAGTTATTTGTATACTGGAAAAGTCATAGGACAGCCTTGCCTTTGAATTTGATTCCATCTTCACTCAAGCAGAATTTAATTCAATTTCTGGATATATCAGTATGGTTCTTTTCTACTTTTCAATCCTGATCGTTTCTTTTTCCTTTATTCCATAATCTTTTCAATGGTATTTGTAATGGGGTAAAGAAAAGGATTATATGCTAGTGCTCATACATCCATTCTTGCCCAGAAATATGGTTAAAAGATTCCAAAATACAAAATTACTAGACCACAGCACAAGACAAGGATGCCTGTTCTTAACACATCTAACCTAGTCACAGAAATTAGCACAGTAAACAAATAAAGGCATGCAGATCATAAAGTAAGAGTCAAAGCATTTCTACTTGCTAATGACATGATCAAATGCATAGAAAATTCTGAAGACTTAAGAAAGATAAAACTAATTCAATAAAGTTGCAGGATACTAAAGCAAAATACAAAGTGAAATTAGGAAGATCATGGTCCAGGCCAGCCTGGTCAAAGATTTCCCAAGACCCCATGTCAATGGAAAAAAGTTGAGCATAGAGGTATATATCTTATCATCCCAGCTAGAGTAGGAAGCCTAAAATAGGAGGATTACAGTCCATTGCTGGCCTGGGCAAAAAGTGAGACCCTATCTCAAAAATAACCAGCGGAAAAAAGGCTGCAGGCATGGCTCGAGCAGTAGAGTTCCTGCCTAGCAAGTGTGAAACCCTGCCTTCAAAACCCCAGTACCACCACCACAACAAAAAAAGCAATTGTGTTTTTATACATAAACAGTGAACTATGAGAATAGGAAATCAAGAAAACACTCTCAATTCCCAAAAGCAGTAAGAATAAAATACTTAGGAAAGTAGACATTCTCAAAGAAGACATACAAACGACAAATAGGTATATGAAAAGGTGCTCAACTTCACTAATCATTAGGGAAATGCAAGTCAAAACACAATGAGATTATTACCCCCACCTAGTAGAAAGATTATTATTAGAAAAATGAAAACAACTTTTGTATACTGTTGGTGAGAATGTAAATTTGAACAGCCATTTTGAAAAAACAGTATAGAGTGAGGTGCCTCAAAATTTTAATAATAGAACTCCTACATGATCCAGCAACCCACTTCTGGTTATTCCTCCAAAGGAAATGAAAGGATGTCTGCACTCCTATTCATTTCAGCATTATTTATAGCAGCTAAGATATGGAAACATCCTGAATGCCCATTGCTGGATGAGTGGATAAAGGCAATGTGGTGCATCTATGCAACAGGACATTATTCAGCATTACAGGAAGGGGGTCCTGCCATTTACAACAGTGTGGACGAGTGTGGAGGATCTTTGGCTAAGGAGAACAGCCTGACAGAATCTTAAAATGTGAAGTCCATAGAAATAGGGAATGGAATGATGGCTGCCAGAAGAGAGAGGGCAGGGGATTGGAGGTGCAGCATTTTAGCTCTGCAAGATAAGTGAGTTCTGGAGATCTAAGGTACAACAATGTGACTAAAATTACAGTCTCATCATATACTTGAGGTTTGTAGAGAGGGGAGGTAGTTTTAGTTTCTGATAATTTTTATATTTTTAACTTTTATATATTTAAATGACACATGATACGCATATTTATAGAGTACAAAGGGTAGATCTTAAGTGTTCTCATATTAAAATAAATGATAAGAGCCGGGTATGGTATTACATACCCATAATCCCAGCTACATGGCAAGCTTAGGTAGGATCATGGCCCGAGGGCCCGCCCCTCATTGAAAAATGAAAGAAAAAGCAAAAAAGAGAGTGTTTGAGAGTGTGGCTCAAGTGGAGGCCCTGAGTTCAAAGTCTAGTCCTGCCAAAATAAAAAAAGGTTACTGTGTGAGGTTACAGATAAGTAAATTAGCTTGAATTTGGTGAGTATTTCACCATGTGTATACACACATGAAATCACCAAGTTGTATGCCTTAAGTATGTACAATTTTAAATTATTAATTATACTTCAATAAAGTTGGCAAAGAGAAGAAAATACATCAGATTTGCATTTTGGACAGCTTATTCTTAATAAAATTCATATCCATGAAGACTCCTATATTTTTTCTATTCACATTACCACATTTTTTTTGTTTCATTTAGGTTTCTGTTTCTATTTTCATGTCTCCAGCCTAGACCTCTCTAGACTCCAGCTCCATTTATCTCACTGCCAATTAGGTATCTCTTCTGATGAGTGATAAGAATTTCACACATGTTTAAAATGGACTCACTCCTTATTTTCTTTCCCAAACTTTCATCTTTTCTCTAGCTCTGAAGTATATAGATGGCACCTGGTGCCATCATCTTTTAATTTTCCCCAAACCAAAACCTCCTTGCCCTTTGTCCTTCCTGTACTCCCTCTACCCAGTTTATCAGCAAGTACTGTATAGGTCCTTCCTGCCATATGCTACTCTCATACCTATTCTCTTCTTTCACTTTGAATGCTTTTTCTATTTTGTCCTCTCTCTCCTAGACTATCACGGCACCCCATCTTATTTATTTGCCTTCTGAAATTCAGTCTTGTTTCCTGCCAGATAACTTGGAGTGATCTTCCGAAAGGTCAAGTTGGATCATGCCATTGCTCTGTGTAGACGTCCTCAGTCATCCCGGTAGCCTTGTGTCCAAGTGTAGAGTGTTTGTGCAGCACAAGGCGCTGTGGACTCTGCTTGTGGCATTGTTGGCATCGTTTTCCCCTTCAGACACTCGCTACACAAATCCTGCTACTCTCACTTCCTGATGGTCCTCATGTTTAAACCTAATAAAGAGTAATGGAGATGCTCCTAAAAGTGCTTCAGATCTCCCCTTTTCAAACAGCTCTCCTTATTCTCCACATCTTTCACTTTTTATTTGTTCTTTATGTGTTAAGAACTGTGTAATATTTTAAAAGGTAGAAAAAGGACAATTTGAGCGTCCACTAGTAAGTATTAATTATCACTAACTGCATAACGTTATCTAATAATTACGGAGTGTAACTTAGTTGTCATTCATTTTACATATGTCAAGGATATAACTGTTACTGTGATTTCTCATTCACCATGTAACAAAACCATGGTCAAAAGCAAAGAATTCAATAGTTTGGACAATCTAAACAATCTCACCAAGGATTCATATATAACATCTGTTACATTTTTGCAATAAGGACAATAGTCCACTGATACTTATTTTTATATTTTGAGCTTCAGAAATTTTAACTAGACATCACAATTCTAAGATCATCATAAATTACATTTACTCTCCCAAATTTATATCCATAATGCTATGTTAAAATACATATGTTTAAAAATTAAACATTGACGATATCCAGGATAGAGACCAAAATGTATAATTATTAAAGATTTAAATTGTTAGCCACAAAAACATAAATCTGATATATATTATGGAAAATAAAATGTAAAATATATAAGTCCTTGGTAGGCAAGGACTATAAAGTCATAAAGATTCCTCTGAATGTATTGTCATGACACTGGGGGTGAAAAGACATTTATACATTCACTTAATCAGTAAACAGATAATGAGCACCATTTGTGCACCAGGCTTTGTTAAGTACTTGGAAATTAAAGACAAGTCCAGGCCTGCAAGGTGCTCACTAACCAGGAGAGGGAAGCTTACAAATAAGGAAGTGCTACAATAGACACTGACATAGAGAAGAATGGAGGCCTGGGGAGAGGAAATATGTGGCAGTATCTAAAGTTTGGGGACATTCTTTATGAAGAGATGGCATAGACTGAGACCAGAAAGTACTAGAGATGTGCATACTTGGAATGGAATGTTCTTGGATAGGAAAAGAGCTAATGAAGAAATCAGAAGACTAACTGCCTGGTATGTGAGGGAGATGGCAAGCAGGACATACGTGTTGGATAGGCCTGGAGACCAGCATAGGAGAGTGCGCAGCAAGAGGCGTGAGTAGGGAAGGTCACAAAGCAGCATATGCATAGATGAGTTTGAGCTTAAGGTAGCTGATAACATTCTGATAACCCTACTCCACTAGACAGTGGAAAACCTGATGTAGACTTTTAATATGCCAGAGATCTTAAAGTGAATCTGTAAATATGAGTCTGCTGTATTATTTCAGAAAGAAGTCATGAGGTGAGGTTTGGTTTTGGTTTTGGTTAGCATATAAGAGTTGTACAGGAGGATACATTGTGGTATTTGCATATATGCTTACAATATAGTTTAATTAGGTTCACCCTTCCATCATTCTCCCTCATCCCCCCTCCTTCCTTCTTAGAATAGTTTCAGCAGGTTTCATTCTTCTATTTTCATTCATGAATACAAAATACATCCACCATTTTTGCCCTCATTCACCCTTTCCTTATGCCTTACCCCCTCCCACTGCCACCCACCCCAGAAAAGACCTGTTTTACCTTCCCATCCTTCATTTTTTGAGTATATTTTGACAGTCCACAGGGGTTTCACCTGGCATTTCAGACATGTATATATTGTGCTTTATCATGCTAACCCCCATTGCTTACTCGTCCTCTGCTGCCCTGCTCCTGATATTACAGTGCATTAACATTATATTATCTCCACTCACAGATGGAATGTTTCATTATTTTCACTCTCTAGCATTGTCTCTCCCTTTCCCACCTCCTGTACTCCCCAGACAGACCCACTGGTGCAGTCTTGTTCTCTTTCCCGTACGTATGTGCATCATATGTACGTGTATGTGTGCGTTTAGCTTGTGGGTGCTCCGGACTCCACATGTGACCCTTGGCCTTTGGAGCCTTAGTTCAATTAACATGGTGTTCTCCGGCTCCGTCCATTTACCTGCAAACAACATGACTTCATTCTCCCTTATCAAATAAAATTCCATTGTGTATATGTACCATATTTTCTTAATCCATTTGTCAGTTGTGGGGCATCTGGGTTGTTTCCAAAGTCTGGCTGTTGTAAACAGTGCTGCAGTAAACATGGGTGTGCAAGTGGCTCTGTCACATCCTGGAGCACATTCCTTCTGGTTTATGCCCAGGATAGTATTGCTGGATCATATGGCAGTTCTGTTCTTAGATTTTTGAGGAACCTCCATACTGTTTTCCATAACAGTTGCACTAGTCTACAGTCCTACCACAATATGGAAGTGTTTGTTTTTCCCTACATCCTTGCTGTCATTTGTTGTTTGTGTTATTGATGAGAGCCATTTTTGACAGGCATGAGGTGGAATCTCAATGCTGTTTTGATTTGCATTTCCTTTATGGCCAAGGATGCTGAGCATTTCTTCATGTATTTATTGGCCATTTGTATTTCTTCTCCTGAGAACTGTGTGTTCAGTTCATTTACCCCTTTATTCAGTGGGTTGTTGATTCTTTGCAGGGTTAGTTTTTTGAGTTTCTAGTAAATTCTGACTGTTATTCCTTGTCAGGTGTATAGCTGGCAAAGATTTTCTTCCTTTCTGTAAGCTGTCTCTTCAGTCTTGTGACTATTTCCTTTGCTGGGCGGAAGCTTCGTAGTTTCATGCAGTCCCTTTTGTCAGTACTTTTTCTTAATTGCTGAGCTATTACAATTCCATTCATAAAGTTATTACCTCTGCCTGTGTGGTTCATTGCTCCCTGTTTTGTCCTGGAGTGATTTCACCACTTCAGATCTTACATTAGGGTCTTTGATCCACTTTGAATTGATGCCAGTGCAGGGTAGGAGCCTAGGATCTAGTTTCTGTCTTCTGCAGGTGGAGATCCACTTTTCCCAGTACCAATTTTTGAAGAGGATGTTTTCTCCAGCTCATATTTAGGGCTCCTTTGTCAAAAATCAAATGGCTGTAGTTGTGCGGGTTTATGTCAGGGTCTTCTATTCCATTGGTCTTCATGTCTGTTTTTGTGCCAGTACCATCCTCTTTTTATTACTACCGCACTGTAATATAGTTTAAAGTCAGGAGTTGTGATACCTCCAGCATTGCTCTCTTAGCTCAGAAGTGCTTTGGTGTGTGTATCTAGAACCTGGGAACAAATAAAAGTTATATGTATTAAAAATTAAAGCTTATAAAATGTAATTTACTTGTTTTGGTAAGCAGTGGGCTTGGTAGAGATGGGAAGTGGTCACTGTGTGTGTGTCCACTGTGAAGCTGCGTGCAACACTCAGATCCTGTCTGCCGTGGATTAGTCAAGAGCTACAGACTAGAAATTGTTCTCCTTTTCTAATATCACCCACTGATTTAACAGTAAAAGTCTAGGCTACAAAACTTGAGATGAAAACACAATCCATTTTACTTTACTCTGTCAGGAATAAAAATAGCATTCTCAACCATTTTGTAATGTTTCTCTCATCGTATATTCCGGATGTCCTGAAGAAATAAACCTCCATTTGCTTTGATGACAGGAGATAATAAATTGACTGATATAATTCAGTTGAAAATAATGGGGCATAACATTGTAGGGTTAACATTTATTCATAGATGATGCAGTCAGATAAAACAGACATTAACTTCAAGGTCAGTCAGTAAAGTAATAAAATTGAATATTTTAATTGAATTGTAATTGCTTCCCATTGATACATGCAAGTAAAGTAAAATAGATGTCAGCTTTGCAAATTATGGTTCTTCCTCCTAATTAATTTCTTAATTCTGCATGGCGTTATCTAGCGCCTAGGTCTTGTTGTGGGTTTATTCATCCACCCAGTTTCCATCGAGGAATGTCTGCAAGACATGATTAAATAGTTAGATGTCAGGATTGACAGTAAATCTTTTTCTGTACTTGGAAGAAAATCTTGTTAGTAACTTAAAGTAACTTAGTCATGTAGTTGAATTTAAAAGTATTCAATATAAAATAATCCTGGATCCTATTGATTATTATCTTCTTTATTAATATTAATATTTTGATATTGATATTTCTATCAACATTAATAAGTGTAATCATCTCAATAATTGTAAAGATTTTTTAGGAGACAGATACATTGGAACTCACAGTTGAGGTAAATTGAACTGATTTGCTAAGGTTTTGGTGAAGCACGGTTTGTGTACATTCATGACCCATGCTTCTCTAGATAATAAACACCTAAATGGAATGAACATAAAAAGGAAACATATCTTTTAAGGACTAGGGTAAATTAAGCTTTAAGATAAGTTGAATTGCAGGAGAGAGCTCACAAGTGCTACAGCTTTTCCATAGGCTTTCATAGTCCCTCAAAGGGTTTTAATGTAATGCAGTTTTGCATACAGTAAATGGAAAAGATGGCATTACAAAGATTAGGAGAGAGATTTTTCAGATTATACTGGCATTGTATTGGGTCATGATGCTAGGATTTATTTTTAAAAAGAGAATATTTTATCCTTGGACTGTCTGAACTTACCAGTTAAATAGCTACTTCTTAAAAACTGAAAATAGAATGAGTGTGTATGTGGATCAAAAATGACTGAAGTAGTGTGTATTCATACACTTTGAAATGATTCTACATAATAGAATCATTTAAGTACAAATATATTTGTAAGTTATCACCACTCTTTAGTTCTGCTTAGAAATGTAAATTGACTCCTCTTATTGAGAGAGCAAACAAATTCAACTGAGAAGTGATTTATGTTTTCTACGCTTCATGTTAAATTTTAACTCAAACATTAACTTGGTCATTTAAAATGTTTCTCTAATCCATTTGAAACAAAATCAAAAATAAGTTCAATAATAAACATTTTAGTGATGCTACTCCTATCTGTCCTTCCACTCTCACTCATGAAGAACCTTGAAAGTCAAAACCCACTGTGCATAGCAACCAGTCAGAATCTTCCAACCTAAAATATTAGAGCTGCACAATCATATATAAGCCAGGAGTTTCACACATTTAAGTGTTCTCTTTTTTCTAGATCCTTGCTTTAAAATTGTTTCAATAATTGTCTTGTCCCATGTAGAGAAATGCAAGTAAACATTATAAGGACGATAGATGTAATAATACAATGTTTCTAACTAAGGAACGTGGGGGGAAACATGGAGCTGTAAGAAAAGTAGGTAGTCAGGCTTTCCTTATATGTATAAAAAATAATGAGTTTTCACTTGCATGTCATTAATACTGATGAAGTCAGCAGTGTTAGCATTAGAAATTTCTTGAGGAAAGGTCTGCATCAGAATGTGTTGTGGGGTGGTATGAGTAACCTCCTCACCACATCCCTGAGTGATGTCATTCCATGCAGTATGGCTGGGCTCATTTAGAAGGGATCACATTGATCAGGCTGACTTCAGGCCATAGCTTTTTGAAGGCAGTAGCCTCAACTGCTGGAGGTCTCTGGACCTTATCCAAGAAAATATTTTCTAAAAACAATCCAATAGGCATGTCATATGGACACTGATTATGAGATCCTCAGTGATGTGTCACTTTGTAAGGCAGAAGCAGAGTGCACTCAGATGGTGCTGCCAGCAAGGCTTCAGAAGAAAAACCCTGTGTAGTCACTGTAGTCCAGTACACAAGTACTTCCTACACACAGTGTTGATTTCAAGTGGAAAGATCCATGTGAGTGAGTACCTAGGCTACTCCAAAGAGTAGAAGTTAGGCATTTTTTGATAAAAAAGATTATAGTATTTTTTAATACTTATGAGATTAGTATGCCTAAATCATTATTCATTCCAGACAGCCTGACTAGCCTAACATAATCTCTGATAAATTTCAGTATTTCAAAATTGTGTTTCAGGTCCTGGCAGTCTCCTAGTTTGGTGTATCCAGTGTACGTGGAGTATTGTCCTGTTGGTCTGCCGTGAGTCAAGTGAGTGGAGCTTCAGACCATCAGTCAGAGCAGCATGTGCCACCCGCACTGAACTCGACAGAGACCCCATTGCCAAACCTAGAAAACTCTCTCGTTTGTTTTAGTTATTGTCTAGTTTTATAATAATTACTCTAGTGAAATGATCCGTAGTGTATTTCAGGAAAATATTTGAAAATCCTCCATAATGTTTTAAAGTTTCATTTATTTCAATGATTTTTAGCTTCATAGTATTGTCAGTGCTTAGCCCAGGAATAATTAAATTGAAAATATTTCCGTGAATATAGAAAACTCATGAAAAAATAGCTTACTTTTACCAAGGTGCGCCTATGTGGATGATTCAAATTCATGTGGAAAAACTATGCCCAGTATGGTTTGTGTTCACATACTTTTCTGACTCTCATCTGAAGGCAACCC